>NC_085004.1:7044321-7344321 GCF_963854185.1 Sardina pilchardus
ATACCAGCCTCCCGTTTCCGTGGATACGCTACGGCGGGACGCCAGGGACACGCTGGACACAGGGGGCGGGGTCTGGAGGAAGGCCGGCCGCCCTCTTGATTGGGGGAGGTGCCATGCTGTGGTGTCCAATGAGAGAGGAGCGCAGGAGATACCTGACGACGACAGTCGCACACACACACGTGCCACAGCACCGAGTGGCAGCATCCTGGACACAATCTGCACACACAAATACACACACACACACACACACAAATACACACAGACACACACAAGAGAGCATGCATTTGACAACACGTTTTCTCTCTCTCTCTCTCTCTCCCTCATACACACACATACTGAAGGACACTCTTTCTAACACCATCACTTAACACACAGACTCTGACTGGTCTGCATGGAATAACAGGTGTCACCTCTCTGAAGGTGTCTTGCACAAACAGACCGGCTACGCCACCTAGTGGCAACATGTAGCGTTCGAACGGATCCCTCATAATGTGATTTTCCGCCTGTCAAATTAGCAAAATAACACAAGGACTAGCGCCTATACAGTGGGTAGCCTATACAAATCACTGTCATTTAGTTACTCCCATGTTGCGATTACTTTGAAGAGACCGATACATAGGTGAACACTTCCCTGATGAGCAGTCTGAATAAGATCCTCAGACAGCTCACCGGATTTGGCGATCAAGGCAAACTTTGGCAAATGGTAACTCGTTGGCTAGCCAAATATGTGGATAGACTCGTTCACCTCAAAAGAGCAGTTCTTTTGAGATCAGAGGGATAGGCTACAAGCTCGACATATTAACTGGCCTCTTGTTCTGGATCGCGTTATTTCTGAAATTACTAGTCAAAACGATATTCTTACCGTGCCAATACAAACTTCGTTGACAACACAATTATCCTACACGTCAATGAAAAAGCATGGAATCAATGACACCCAAAACACCACAGACAGTAGCCAAACAGAACAGTCATTTTCTTCTTTATTTATTGACAGATCACGTCGTTCATTTGCTGCTTACTGCCACCTATTGTACAGGAGTGGGTAGCGTGTTTCAGAAAAAACGTTTTTTTCTAGGATAGGCCAAAGCCATCGATAGCTATTCAATCAAAAAAATATATATATATATAAACAATAAATAAGAACATTCAAATACTACTAATATTGACAATGATAACAATAATATAAATGAAACAATGATTAAGCTCCTCTTACTAAAGACACTAGAAAAAATATATTTTTGAGGAATATAAATAAGGCTCTGCAGCTAAAAAAATTAAGACATATTGAAATGTACCTTTGTATCTTATTAGGCTACTTATGCAATATTTAAAAGGGATAAACCAAACGTCATGCTAATTTATGGACCCTGTAACTGTATATCCAAGAAATCATATTATTTTCCTGCAATATTTATGGATATGTTTGTTACATTTATGTCAGTAATTGGAATACCAGTTAGTGAGAGTTTAGGGAAGGTAAAATTAGGTGAATTATAGCTTCGGTATTTGTAACTGTAACAACTCAGGAGGCTGCAAGGAGAAGAGCATGCACATATTGAACTCCCTTAGACATTCTGTGGGTTTATTGGTGCCTTCATGCCACATCGGATATTCAGAAATTCCGACCTCCGATAGAGGAAAAATAACTTTATATACATAACTATAAGATAACATTTGGCGAATGGGAATGAGACCTGTTTAAGGCATCATAATGCGAAAAGTACTATGACACATATCTTGATTTGTGTTTATGGGGAATTCCAGTTATCTGTTGCCTTGTGATGTATAATGCAATAGAAACACCAAACTGAACATGGCTGCTGATATGAGTTGGTGTTTTCTATATTTATCACAGTTTTACTTTGGCTGGGTGAACTCTGCAAGGCACCGAACCCCTCACTGCTCGCCGAACGCCACTGCTCACTGCTCCGGGTTAGTGTGTGCTTCACCTCACTGTGTGTTCACTGTGTATGTGTGTTCACTCACTAATTGGATTGAGATAATGCAGAGACCGTATTTCCCTCACGGGATCAAAAGAGTATATTTACTATACACTATACTATACGATTCTATACTATACTATACTATACTGATGCTGAAGGCCGCTTCATCAGCGTCTTCATCGGCGTCTTCACTGGAGTCCCTGAGTGCATGATGCCTGGCTGCCGCGGTCCTACCCATTTTTCCAAGGATGGCAGAAGATGGGGGAGTGCCGTCTGCTGGGGCATAGTGCATGGCAGGAGAGGATGGGGGAGTATGCTGGGGGATAGTGCATGCAGGAGAAGATGGGGGAGTATGCTGGGGATAGTGCATATGGCAGGAGAAGATGGGGGAGTATGCTGGGGATAGTGCATACATGGCAGGAGAAGATGGGGGAGTGTCGTCTGCTGGGGCGTACTGCTCACATCGGTCAGGTGTTCCACTTCATCATCACCCCCAGCATGACAACGGGGTGCTCACAGGTGCTGACCTTCACCGTAACACCGCCACCGGTGGAATCATCATTGAGCAGGCGTTTGGGAGGATGAAGTGCAAGAAGATGCGTATGGGAAACAGAACAGCTACACCATGGGTGGCTCTCAACATCTCTCCTCGATCCTCGATGCTCGATCCTCGAGGGGCGTTCTCACTGATCTACAGTATAACTAACATAGACTATCCCATTGCTGTCGCCCCATCATTCACCCCGACCAGTCCACCACGGCTGAAGTGCCCTTGAGCAAGGCACCTAACCCCTCACTGCTCCCCGAGCGCCGCTGGTTGGGCAGGCAGCTCACTGCTCTGGGTTGTGTGATTCACCTCACTGTGTGTTCACTGTGTGCTGTGTGTTCACTAATTCGGTTAAATTGGGTTAAATGCAGAGAACTGAATTTCCCTCACGGGATCAAAAAAGTATATATTCTATTCTATTCTATTCTATTCTATTCTATTCTTTATGTACATCAGTGAGGATCGAGGACGGGAGGGAGGGAGGGTGTATAAAAGAGCAAATGAGACACCCTATCACTGTGGTGAAGATCCTAATTGGCTGTATGACACCTGCACATCTGTGCCCAATTAGGTGCCTCGATGGGATGTGATATGGACTGTGTCTGAATCATAAGTACACACGCTGGGCAGCGTGCATTTCCCGGAAGTTACGTCAGAATAGACTGTCTGAAAGTCAAGCGCTCTCACTAGATGGTTACTTCGTTTGGCGTGATTTCCAAGCGTGCATCGATGCATCTTTTTTGGCCAGATATCTTATAATCCATTGCGCAGCGCAGGTCAAGCTCCACACCCCCCTCCCCACAAACTAGGTGATGGCAACTAGTTTGTGCTGTCCAAATGTAGGGACGCATACTGAGGAGCAAGCTAACTGAGACGCTACTGGAAAGAACGGTACTATCCAGCGTGCGCCCTAGACTTTTGGACACGGCCGAGCACTCAGATGGATATCCAGGAGAGGAAGATGCCAACAAGTACGAAATGGTGTTCCAGTCATTTTTTTTGCAAAATCAGGGACTCCACCGAGTTAAATAGATGCCTCTACTTCCCATGTTCTGCCTTGTATTATATGACGTATATTGCTGACACTATTCCTGTTTTTTGAAATAAAAGTGTTTATACGTTAAAATGAATGTTTCTTCATTTAAAACTGCAGTACAAAGGTACAGTATACAATGTCATTGAAGAATCAGATAAAATGTAAGTGAATGTGTGTGTGAAAAGGGCACATTCCAGACTGTGAGCCATATTCTCAGCTGTTTGCACTTGTAATCGCTTAGAGGCAGATAAGCACTTAAGTCAGTGTCTGCATAAGAAAAGGTCACATACCAGACTCAATGGGCCATATACTGTACAGGTATTTGTGCAAGAGGCACACACATCCCAGAGGTTACAGAGAGGTGCTTTAGGAGGATATTCATAAGAGCATGACTAAAAAAGTCCACACACTGGAGCTCCAATGGAATCAATGTATCTATCACCACAGGTAACGTCTTGTGCCAACTTGCCCTTCCTCACACATTGAGAAAGACGAGCTGGTGAGGGATCTCTGACACACGGCACTGACAATGCTGGGCTGCAGGGAGGTGAGGGAGCCCAGTCCACTGTGTTGAGGTGAGGGAGCCCAGTCAGCTGTGTTGAGGTGAGGGAGCCCAGTCAGCTGTGTTGAGGTGAGGGAGCCCAGTCAGCTGTGTTGTGTTGAGCACTGTGTTGAGGTGAGGGAGCCCAGTCAGCTGTGTTGAGGTGAGGGAGCCCAGTCCACTGTTTTGAGGTGAGGGAGCCCAGTCAGCTGTGTTGAGGTGAGGAAGCCCAGTCCACTGTGTTGTGTTGAGCCCAGTCAGCTGTGTTGTGTTGAGCCAAGTCCACTGTGTTGAGGTGAGGGAGCCCAGTCCACTGTGTTGAGGTGAGGGATCCCAGTCAGCTGTGTTGAGGGAGCCAAGTACATTGAGGGAGTCCAGTACACTGTGTTGAGGGAGCCCAGTCCACTGTGTTGCTGAGTGAGGGTTATTGGACAACAGGTGGTTCCCTCCAAGCAGTTCGTTGAGGAAGACTAATGAAAAACTTGAGTTGCACTTGAATTTGAAGGGGCGTATCTCGGTTAAGTGATCTGGGAGATTTCCCACTTTTTATTTATTTATTTTTAATTGGATCAATTGAAGTGTACAATATACAATACAAGCTACACCAGGGGGTGTACATTACAAAAATAATAGAGATAATATAATAAAATAAGACATCAAAACCACTTTGAAGTCTCAGTCTTCTTATTATTACTGATATAAATTGTTGTTATAGGGCCTATTGTTTAACATCTAATATTGATATTACATTCTGTAAAATCGTTTCTTTTATTATTATTTTGAAACATAGACTTATGATAGTATTATCAACAAATTAGTGGCAATAGATTGATAGGCAAGATTATAGGCAATCTGCTTTCATAAAAAAAAAAAAAAAAAAAAAAGAAGACATTTTCCCATTTCAACCTAAATTCTGAATTAATGGAATCAATGATAAGACGAGTAGGGCTACTTTTACTTCACAAACGTTTTGAGTAAGGGCAAAGCCAAAATAAATGGTTGACATTTCCGGACATTTCCCACTTTCCAACTCGGACGATGCAGCCACTGATCTATAAAGAATACCTGGATAGAGCATCTACGTCAAAATTCTGAAGCCTACATGGGGGCGGCCATTATGGGACCACTTGCCATAGGAATGCATTGACAGTAAAAGACAGTAAAAGAATGTTGCCGTTCTGCAACAATGGAATTGGAACACCACGCCGCCATTATGGGACCACTCGGGACAGTTCCATTGGCTTCATTGTTGATGGGTCAGCAACAATGAGATAGTCTATCCAGGGATTCTTTATAGACCCCTTCACAACGGATAAACATTCGGAGTGGCGTGACGTCAGTGGCGGCAGAAAAGTTAGACGGCCATTGAAAAGCACTAGTAATGCGGCTAAAATTAGTCCGTAATTAACCTTTGATGAAATGGCTAACGATATAAAACAGTATGTACATACACTCAGTGTACGGGATTGGGAGGATTATTTGAAAAAACTTTGAAAAAACGTACGTTATCAGGTGGGATCATTCTGACAGATCCCCATTCTAAGTGAATGGAAAGAAGACGTAGCAAGATTGCCCTCCGTTGAATGGCCAGATATTTATAATTACGTTATTGAAAAACCGAGCGTATACAGTAAGGAGAAGTGGCGGGTGTATAGATCATTGGATATATAACTATGTCCCAAATGGTCATGTCTAAGATTTACAATACAATGACATATCGGAGGAGTTTAGCGTTGTCGCTGATGGCAGTTGATGGTTGTTTTGCCGCCAGCGAACGTAGTGACGTAGGCTCAGCAGGGGTCTATAGATCAGTGGATGCAGCACTCTGACGTCATTCCAATGCGCCAACAGATCACCCGACGACGACCACAGCGACACGTCATACGAATGGGGACTTCAGTCAAACGACTGGCTTCGATTAACCGTAACTTTCCAGGCTCTTCTGGTGCTGTTTTTACACACTACCATTAGCTTGACCTTTTCGACTAAGAGCCTGACTGTGCTTGCATGGTGCGGCTGTGAAAGTCGGGCAAAGTTGTAGGCTACTTCGTCATCATTTTCATTTGAGCTGTCATTGAGAATTTTGCAGAAGAAGAATGCAAGGTGCACAGCAGCTCATGAAGGTGTTCGTGACCAGGCGTATTCCACAGGAGGGGATGAAAATACTTAAACAAGCGGGAGTGTATGCAACTTTCTTTTCCTTCCTTTTGCAATTTATGTGAGAATCATCAAGGCATTGCTCATGCACGCCCTGCTTGCTCGCTCGCAGTGGAGAAAGTAGCCGAGAAGCGTAGCCTGCAGCAGTTTTACCGTTGTCAGTGCACGTAAAGACACTGGACACCTGCAGAGCGTGCGTAATATACCTATCTGTCCAACTGTTTGACCTTTTTTTAAAGATATATTAGCCTACTTGGCTGCAAGGCATGCACGAACACATTGGAAAGTTATTTTAAACGTGTGTGTGTTTATGTGTGTTTTCGTCCCTGCATGATTTCATGTGTCCCTCGTTGTCGCCATGGTACCCAGGTGTAACCTTTCCGTGTGGGACTCTGACGAGCCCGTGCCCCGCGCTGATCTTCTAAACGGCGTGGCCGGTGCGCACGGCCTTGTCTGTCTCCTGTCTGACCGGATTGATGCGGAGGTTCTTGATGCTGCAGGTAGGGCAGACATCTTATCTACTGTAGGCTATGTCTTTAAAAGTTGTTATTGTGCTGGGTTATTATTTTGACTGATGCTGCAGGTAAGGCAGACATCTTATCTACTGTAGGTCTTTAAAAGCAATGGGCTATTGTGCTGGTTTATTATTTTGACTGATGCAGGGCATATCTTATCTTGGTCTATTGCTGTTGTGCTGGATTATCTTGAATTAACATATGAGCAAAGAATGGTCCAGTTGACACTCAAACTAGGTTTTGGCAACATAAAATGAAAACTGTCAAGTGAATAATAGACAATAACAATAACAAAACGGATGGGTTAATGTTGCTGTCATGTCCTGCAGGTCCCAACTTGAAGGTGATCAGCACCATGTCTGTGGGGTTTGACCATCTCTCTATTGACGAAATCAAGAAGCGGTATGTGCTCCATATGTGACTCTGTGATACTTAAGCACGTGCAGTACCATATTGATTCCATCAGCCATGCTATGAATAGGCTGATGATTCACACTCTAATGTCATGACTCCCCGTGCCACAGGGGGATTCGAGTTGGCTACACTCCAGATGTCCTCACTGATGCCACCGCCGAGCTCACCGTCGCTCTGCTCCTGGCTACTGCCCGCCGGCTACCTGAGGGGGTGAACGAGGTCAAAAGGTCAGCCTACATCTATGCGTCCGTCCCGTCTCAGGGCCAACAGTGTTGTGACTCCTCTCTGTGCTCTGACTGGAGTAGTGACTCTTGGCTCTTGATATGCACGATGTTTTAACTGCAGCAGTGACTCTTGCTCTTGATATGCACGATGTTTTTACTGCAGCAGTGACCCTTGGCTCTTGATATGCATGATGTTTTTTACTGCAGCATTGCAAGTCGTTCATGCGGTGGTTTGTTCTGTTAGTCGAGTGTAGCAGGGCCTTTAAAGGGGAAGTTCAAATCTGCATCTGCATCTGCATCTGGGCCCCTCTCATTTGTCTTTTTTATCTATCCTCCCTTCCTTCCTCGGTCCTCGTTCCCACTGATCTATAAAGAATGATGGGGTGGAAACAATGGGATAGTCTATCCAGTGTTCTTTATAGATCAGTGGGAGCCAGCCGGAGGACCAAGGAAGGAAGGAAGGGAGGATAGATAAAAAGACGGATGAGAAGAGCCCATGGTGTCTAGGTCAGTGAAGTAGGGCCTTTAAAGGGGAGGTTCAGCTCTATGTTATCCTCAATTACAGAGTGAACTCGGATGGGAAGCACCACAGCAGCTAAATGAAGTTCCTTTGATTAGCATGTAGGATTACAATACTTTGATTAGTATATAGGATTATAATAACTCATTCAACTTTGGGACAATTTCACTCTCCCTGGTGGAAGCTGGTTATCACGGAACCATGGATTTGTTTCCAGGTGTGGCCTACTCACACAGAACTAACATTTTGATACCGCTATGATGTGCCGCATTAATTGACACACACCCTCCACAAGAGCCTATCAGTGTTCACTCGTTTAGAACACACGACCACTTAACGGTGATTGGTTTTGTTTAATCTCCGTGTGAACGCGCAAACGGAGTGGAAGTGGCGAGGGCGAAGTGTAGTGTTGCACAAGGCAATCTGTGTCCAGTTCAGTCCTCCTCTGTGTCTCCTCTGTGTCGTCCTGACCTTCTGTGTGTGTTCCCTCTGCAGTGGGGGCTGGAGCACATGGAAGCCTCTGTGGCTGTGTGGATACGGCCTCTCTGGCTCCACAGTGGGCGTCATTGGACTGGGCCGCATAGGTAAGAGTTGCAGCTAGTGAATGTGTTTTTATACTATAGAATTAAAATGCTGTTATTTAAATACTGGAATTTAGCCTCCTTTTGGTTTACACACGGCCACTGTGTGAGTAAGGCAAATGGCTGACTAGTGTTTGTAGCAAGCACAGATTCTAGAGCAGAGCGCTCTATCAATCATCCCTCAGTCATGTCTGACTGGTAGTCAGTGTGATTGACAGTGTTGTGTTGTTGTGAAGGCTTGGCCATAGCCAAACGCCTGGGGCCTGTACTACGAAGCGGGGTTACTGGCTTAGCTGGGTAACTTCGAGAGTAAGTTGATCACGTGTGGCGTAACTTCCCGGTTAACCCGTACTACGAAAGGTGGATAGGTTTTAACCTAGGTATGCTGCCATGGCAATTTACGCTGCATCTCAAACCTGCTCCGAGCAGGTTATGATCTTGGTTAACCCGAGGTTTGCGGTTTACCACACCCCACAATGTCGACGTAGGCTACTTGGAAGATACATTATTGGAGCGCAAATTGTAAGCGCCTCTCTTCGCAAGGCGAGAGTTTTTAAAGACCGCCAGAATCTTTCTCCATATAATATTCTCTATGAAAGATAGCCTATACATTCTCAGCCGAGGGAATTCGTTGCATTTGTCAACTGATCGAGGCAAAGTGGAGGCTATAAGCATTGGCAATATAACATATTTTCATAATTAAGAAATATTAATGCAAGCTATAACTAGGCCTATAAAGTAAACCTTCTGAATGTTCTTGAGTTTCATTTTCACCTGCTGCCAGCGGCACTGCTGTTGCATCTAAAATGTTCACAGGATAGGCATACACTAAATCAGTCAATGGGGCTAAACATTCAATTATCCTTTATTAATATTTATTAATATACATGGCATGAATTGTGTTGCATCTGTAGGACTCTTATGAACTCAAAATGTATTTATTTCAACACATTTCAGACATTCCGCAAGCTATTAATCCTCCGTAACACATAGGCTATTTAAGGAACATGAAATAAAACTTTACTTTCATATATCCGATCTGCAATAGCCTACGTTGCCAACAGCCTTGTCTTGCTTTGTTTGCTGCCGACGTATTTGATGTAGCCTATCGTAAAGTGGGTTTTAATTCCTCGCAACTTTTTTATAATCATTGCTCATTCCTTATGCGTAAAATAGCGTGATCGCGTCATCATTAAAAGTGGTGATTTTGCGCTGCAACCCGCCCATTTTATGTGAACGCGCACCAACTCCGATGAGGTTAACCCCAGTTCAACAAATCAACTTCTTACTCAGCGTCGTAGTACCGATTAGCACCAATGAAGATAACCAGGTTTTGTCAACCCCGGTTTAGCAAAGTAACCCTGGGTTACATCTGGGTAGGTTGAGCTCCCTTCGTAGTACAGGCCCCTGATGTGCTGTGTTGTGTTGTTGTGAAGGCTTGGCCATAGCCAAATGCCTGATGTGCTGTATTGTGTTGTTGTGAAGGCTTGGCCATAGCCAAACGCCTGATGCCTTTTGGGGTGAAGAAGCTGCTGTACACTGGACGAGGGGCCAAGCCCGAGGCTAAAGAAGTGGGCGGGGAATTCGGTAAGTTGGGAAAGGATTCCGCTGGGAACATCCAGCAATGGCCTGGGCAGAGTGCATGGTTGTTTTTGTCTTCCGCAATGTTTTTTATGATTGACCATGTCAGACTAGACAATCATAGAAACATAAGTTCTTGCTGCCTCTTGGTGGGGAGATTGGCCACTTTACAAGATCATGTAGCCTAATGTAGCCTATTCTAGCTTACTGTAGCCTATTGTAGCCTACACTTTGCATGCAGTCATAGTGTCAGTGTCAACGCTGGAGTCGCAGGAGATTCCACAAAAAGTCTGACATCCTAGACTTTTGGTCGTGGAGTTGTGGAATGTTGCATTGCAAGACCCACTCCTCCTTCGGGATCATTCCTGACATTTCATATTCGAGTATGACTCTGGAAACTTGTTGTCTACGGTGGCAAAATGGGGCTGAAATGGTGTTATCTGCACAGGCCATGAGATGGTTGCATTACAAAACAGGAAAGGTAGTGAAGAGAGAGGAAGTAGTGTAAGGAAACAGGAAGCCATGTCAGAGGACGGTGATGCTGCAGTTTACATATATGTGTATGAGTGTGCACTATATACTGTATGGGCCGTATGCACTGCACACACACCATGTATGTGTATGAGTGTGCACTATATTATATACTGTATGGGTCGTATGCACTGCACACACACCATGGTGACCGTGTGTCTCTGCCTGTCCTGTCCTCAGTGCCTCTGGACGCGCTGGTGTCCCAGAGTGACTTCGTGGTCGTCTCGTGCTCCCTCACTCCGGCCACTCAGGGCCTGTGTGACAAAGCCTTCTTCAGCAAGATGAAGAAGACTGCCGTCTTCATCAACACCAGCAGGTAACCGTCAACTCAGATGGGCCAGTGGACTTATCAGTGAGTGGGGTGTGGGGTGTGTGTTGTGGGGTGTTCGGTTGTGGGTTATTGTGGGTTGTGTTGGGTTGTGTTGGGTTGTGTTGGGTTGTTAGGTTGTGGGTTGTGGGGCAGTAAGGTTGTGGGGGTGTGGGGTTGTGGGTTATTGGGTTTTGAGGTGTGGGATGGCTAGGGGTGTGTGTGTGGGGGGGTGTGACTTGTGGCTTGTATGTTGTGGGGTGTGTGTTGTGGGATGACAAGGGGTGTGTGTGGGGGTGTGGCAGTAGGGTTGTGGGGTTGTAAAGGGTTTTGTGCGCCCCCTAGAGGTGCGGTGGTGAACCAGGAGGACCTCCATGAGGCTCTCTCCAGCGGGACGATTGCTGCAGCTGGTCTGGATGTGACCACACCTGAGCCCCTGCCCACGGATCACCCCCTTCTGACCCTCAACAACTGCGGTAAGAACCCTCCATCACCCCCTTCTGACCCTCAACAACTGCGGTAAGAGCCCTCCATCACCCCCTACTGACCCTTAGCAACTGCGGTAAGAACCCTCCATCACCTCTTACTGACCCTTAGCAACCGTGGTAAGAAGCCTCCATCAGCCTCCATTGCATTATGTTTAACATAGAACTCTAAATCAGCATCATTATTAAGGGCTTGTCTCAATTCTCATCTTCCCCTAGATATTTGCCCTAACCCTAGGTTTTGCGTATTCCCGTTTAGGGTTAGGGTGTCCCGTTACTTTAGGGAGCAAGTGGAAGTGCTATTTCCCTTAAATCCACCCTAACATTATAGTGGGCTCCGATGCAGGCTTAAAACGAAGTGGAAGATGAAATGAACGAGATGGCAGACATCGCTGGAAAGCGAAAGTGAAACTTAACTTCGCTATAAGTATATTTTCGCAAATAAGCATGTTAAAATTTCGAAATATGTTGAAATACGTTACTTTAAAGACAGTTGTTTCTGTTTGTCGAGTTTTGAACACTAATGCGAGAAAATATGTTAAGAAGCTATATGACGATGATATCTCCTGAGTGCTTCGAGAGAGTCTGCCCATCAAATATACATCTGATCTGGTAGTTTTGTCAATATTCAGGATGTTCGTTCCGGTGTTCACATGAACACGAATATCCCAGATTTCAATCAGACGTAGATAAACCAACACAGCCCTGGCATTTCATAGGAAAGATCTTCACCCCCACCTCCCTCGTCCAGGGGACTACTACTGTCGAGGGCAGTCAAAACTAAGTGGAAGATTTAAGTGGGGAGAATGGGACCGGCCCTAAGAGTCTCCCTCCTTGATCCTCACATCCTTACCTCTGTTAAAGATGATTTTTTACACAGTCAATAACAACCCGCAACACCCAAAACAACACTCAGTCTCACACACACACACTGACACACACACACAAATACATACACACAAAACGACAACAACAGCAAACATATGCTCTACATTGTTATCATGATTCTATGTGGAAACATAGTGTGTTTAGAGTGCAAAAAGAACTAGAAAAGCACTCAGAGAGCGCAGACCTCCGCCTGTATTGTTCCTCCTAGGTTGTCATGTGGACCTAAACTAATCAGATTGCCACCACATGGCCATACCATGCCATTACACCACTAACCGAAAAACATAAACGGTTCCAGAATCCGGACGATGTTACGAATCACTCACAAAAACTAATCGCTTCTTCCTTGGGTCATTTCTGACATTCCCTGAAAATTTCATCGAAATCTTTCCATCACTTTTTTTTGTTATCTTGCTAACAAACAGACAAACAGACAGACAGACAAACAAACAGACAGACTAACAAACGCCGGTCCCCGATGAAAACATAACCTCCTTGGCGGAGGTAATAAGTACTGTATCATTGTGATCATGGTTCAATGTGGAAACACTGGTGTGTTGATATTTATGTACTCTCTCTCTCTCTCTCTCTCTCTCTGTTCTTGGTCCTACAAGTGATCCTGCCTCATATTGGGAGTGCCACCTATGCCACCCGTGGCATCATGGCAGAGCTGACGGCCAACAACCTACTGGCAGGTCTCACGGGTGCTGCCATGCCCACCGAACTGAAGATCTAGTGTCTGGTACTTCCCCTTCATCGGGCCACTAGCCAGTCAAAGCAGTAGCATCTGTTTGCTGAGCAGTGGCCTCTGTTTGCTGAGGCAAACCTGAATGCCTGGACCTCGATATTAGGGTCTGTTTAGAACATGTCTTTTGGAAAGATAATTCTTTAACTTGAAAGCCTAGAAACCTGGAAATTAAACTAAAGCTAACAATGTTTCAGATAACCAATATTTTTGATCTCTTGATATGGGCCTTAATTAGTTTATTTGCGCAAAGTGGTGGCATCTTGCGTTGTTGATCTTGAAGATGTTTGTTGTTGATGTTGATTTCATAAGAAGCACTTCCCTCCATGGTAGCTGTTGTTCCTGTGTGCTGTAAACATGGTGCAGGTGCAGAAGTGCCACTCACTGTGACGTCACTACAGTAGCCGTGGCCTAACCCTAACTGAGGACAACACTACAGTAGCCGTGTCCGAACCCTAACTGTAAAGAACTTGAAGAAAGACGAGTATGGCAGCAGCACCAATACACTCCTTGTGCCTTGTCACTCCCCTCTGCACGTACAGCTTTTTTTGTAGAGCTCAAATAGAAGCATTTCAACATTTAAACATTTCTCTCACAGTTTACCTGTACAGCAAGATTCTAAAAAGCGCTGATAAATGTCTTAGCCAAGGGATTGTTCTGTGAATGTCATGTCAAGCAACTAAGCCATGCTTTCACTGTTGTTGCCTCTGATCTGCTTTGTCAGGGAAGTAAATAAACTTAATGAGATTTCCCACTAGGCCAATCGTATGTGATCTTGAATTTCCCCTTGAGGATCAATAAAGTATCTATCTATACGTAGGCAGGTAGAGAAGGCATAAAGCTGTGCAGTTTTAGTTTTAACCAGCAGAGGGCAGCAGTGTCCCAGGAATTGTTGACAAAAATTCAGTAAGTTCACGATGAGGAAGGGAAAAAAACATTGACACTCCCAATGTTGTTCTTGACTATGAGTCCATGTTGAAGTTAGTTTTACTTTGCCTATGAGTTCAAATAATAGGTGAGTGCAGATGCATATGCGTTATACTCTGCTAGTCCAAAAGAGGTTTTAACAGAGACACTTATATATGAGGAGACACTGCACTGGAATTGCAATGCATGGGGTAACTTCGTAACGCAAAGATGGCGGGTGTTTACGCCGGTTTGGACATGTCCCGCCTCTTCCAGTGCCGTTACTCCAATCATTTTGCCGATCCGATGCGCAGTCCAAGATTACCAGTAAGAAAAATGCTTTTTAAGCGTTAATTTAATACAAAACCACCAAACCTTTTCATTTTAGTCTGATTTTCATTGTGATTTCAAACATGTGATTTTTATGTCCCTTACACCTCTGAACATGGACATCCAGCTCTCTCCCCATTCATTTAGAAAGGGCCTGGTCTTGTTCCGGTCAAACTCGCTGCCCAACCCCATGGCCAATATGGCTGCTGAGTGACCTGACTTGCTTTAAAAAGACTTTGCTTTAAATAAGCAAGATTTAGTGGAATCCTTCTGTTCCATACACGGATGTCTCGCAGGCAAACAGATTCCTTCAAATGCGCCACTGACTGTCAAAATGGCAATGCGCTGTGTGAAGTTGCTCTGCTTGCTGTTGAAGGGAATGACAGATGTTACTCTCAGTTTAAAAGATGTTACGCCCAAAACACATACATACACACTGAGGAAGGCAGAACACCGAAAAGCGTCTGTGGAATAATGGTGATTATTTATGCATAGTGCAGCCTTTTTTCCTGTTTTTCAATTGTAGCTTATAATTTGGTCAGCACTCTAAAAATATTATAACTCTTGAGTGAAGCCTACTCCTACCGAACGCCCAAAACACACCCATGATGGCTGATTAAGTGTCAGGAAAATCTTCCCGATAGTAAGTCACAAGAACCACAACACGTAGTACGTTTACTCTTGGCAGAGAGGAGAGAGTGCCCAGAAAGGAGAATTCTCCTTTCTGCAAAGCAGTCTCTGACTTTCTCCTCGCTGCGCAAGTCTTTTTATTCAGCGGAGTGTGGCTCATCAGTTACAGTATACAATCAGTGGTTACAACAGCTGTTTACCAGACACTTCTTGCAGTGAGTTCCTCTTTAAATTTTGAAATCTGCACACTGAACTTTTCTTGGTGTGAACTTGACTAGGACATTTTGTGTCTGCAGATTTAGGTGTCGGCGGTCAAGGGTCACTTTATGTCTACAGCAACTTGCAAGCACACATACAACAATGATAATAATGTTTTCCATCACATTAAGAAACAGATGAACAACCCTTTTGAACAGTGTACCCAAAATCACGACGAATGTGGACTGGACAAAGTCCCAATCACACACCCCTGGTCAGAATGCAGACCTTAGAATAAGTTCATGTTTTGCTACAAGCTGTATCATCTCTAATAGAAACAATATAATTTTTCTGAATGCTCAAGTGTAATGCATATTAAATGTCAGCCTGTGCTAGTGTCGTAATCTAATCTAGACTAATACATCTGAAAGTACAGATGTATTAGAGTCAGAGGAATGACTGGACAACAGGGGTGAAACTGGCTTTGATGGAGTCTGGACCTCATGGCCACACACACTATACTAAAGAGTATTTTAAATGCCCCTAATTGTTTTGTATTACACACACACACACACACACACACACATACACACACACACACACATACGCAGGGAGGCAGGCACGTACGCATGCACGCACACATGCACATTACACATTGTGAGTGCCTCTGTCTTGTGTGGATGATTCGCCATTTTGTACCACTTAAAACAAACTATCTGTGGCTATTTACAGTAAACAATGATTGCTGCGTACCTGCGTACACACACACACACACAATGATTTCTGGATATGTGTTGACGTCATTGGTTCATTTCTCACACCGCCACTTGTGAAGCTACAGTACAAGGGAGGAGCAGGAGCCCTGAGCAGCTTTGTGTTCATGACAACACAGCCTGAAACATGAACTGCTCACACAGATACCCTCCCAGGCACACACACTGAAAACAAGTAAAGTGTCCTGTGTAGTACCTTATGTACAGTATGTGCTAATCGTGTTTTATTTCAACACACTAATAATAGAATTTCCATTGTAATAGCAAAATACTGAGAATCCTTATTAGAGGTTTTAACCTACAACCAGATCTGTCCAAAGGCGTGACCGTCAATGCTGCAGCTGGACCCTTCTCGATCTGTCTGAAGGTCTACGTCTAATTTCAAAAGTGTACAAACTGGCTTTAAAAGCATCCGTGGCCAAGCCCCTTTTAGACTCATATTTATTTGTCTCATATTTATATAAAACCAAACTCTCACCATACACCCAAACGCTCACATCAAACACACCCACACACTCAGGTCATACACACCCACACACTCAGGTCATACACACCCACACTCTCAGACTAAAAGCCAATGACATGAAAGTAAAAGAAAGAAAGAGGAGCCGTCTGGCTGCTGTGTCTGCTCATATGACAGGTGTGTAGAGGTTTCTAGAAGTGTTATGTATCTTATGTGGAAACAGACTGGAAACGCTCTGAGCTGCAGCTTTCGTCTAAAGACAACAGCAGGGATCAGTAATACAGGACTATGGTTTGTTGTTCAAGTTTCAAGTAGGCCTATCTTCACATGCAAAAGAGATGTTTATTTGAAGAGCTCTTTTTCAAAACGCAATAGTCACAATTTTAATGCATTTTATGTATGTATTATTTTCAACTTTGTTTTTCACATTTCAATGGAACTGTAATTGGGTTATTGTTAATTTGATTTATCAGCTCAACTCAACACAACTGCACTTTTATTGTTGTTTTATTGTTTTATTATTATCTGGAATACATTCAATTAAATGATAAATTATATAACATGATCTACTAAAAAGTCCAAAAATAGATTTGTAGCTTTTTGGAAAAGAGTTCTTCATTTGTTCATTCAACAATACATACAGATTGAATACAGTAAGGTATGATGTATGATGTATGCTTTACTGGATGTTGGTAGATCAGATTAAGGATGTGGTAAATGTTTCTGAAAACTGTTGGTCTTAGTCCGTATAGTAGCCTACATAGTTATGAGATGTCAATAGCTAAAGTTTAGATCTAATCTGTCACTTATCTGACCCAGAGAATATTTACTGTAAACTGCCACCACCTTCTCAACCAGATATTCCAAAACACACACAGACACACACACAGACACACACACACACACACACACACACACACACACACACACACACACACACACACACACAAGTGTCCAGTGTATTATGTAGTAAGTGTATTAAGGGCCATTCACACCAAGAACGATAAGCACAGTCTCTCCCTGTGTTGATGAATAAGATGGCTAAATGTGATGGGTTCTAAATGGTATTAGCTTTTTATTGTTCTCAGAATTGCTCAGAGTTATCCCCAATAATTGTTCTTCATGTTGTTATAGTTAAAGTTTATGTGTGAACGCATGTCATTCATATTAGTGATGACAATATTGTTATTGTTCTTGGAATGAATGGCCCTTTATTTTGTGGGGCAGCCGTGGCCTAGTCAGGGCTTCGGGCTCATAACCGGAGGGTTGCCGGTTCGATCCCCAACCAGTCCATGGCTGAAGTGCCCTTGAGCAAGGCACCTAACCCCTCACTGCTCTGCTGGTTGGGCAGGCAGCTCACTGCTCTGGGTTAGTGTGTCATTCACCTCACTGTGTGTTCACTGTGTGCTGTGTGTGTTCACTAATTCGGTTAAATGCAGAGAACTGAATTTCCCTCACAGGATTAAAAAAAATATATATTCTATTCTATTCTAAGGTGAAGTTTTACAACTATTATGTGCTTGTATGTAAAGTCAATGTGAATATATATTTGCTCAAACACAGAGGCAGCTGATGGCACCAGTAGATCTTGATCTCTAGAATATCTTCTGAGGAAGAAGGTGCTGCCTCCAACATGAATCTCCCAGAGGAACCCACTCAACATGGATCTAGAGGGTGAGGAGTGTGTGTGTGTGTGTGTGTGTGTGTGTGTGTGTGTGTGTGTGTGTATGCAAACCTGTGACTGTCATTTACATTTCTCTAAGGCCACTTCAGCAGAAGAGGTCAGACCCCCCTGTAGCCAGCGGTGTGTCCATCAAGAGTGACCAGTCCATGAATCATCCAGTAGTATTTGGAGGAGGAGACCCCACTACTGACCAGTGAGTCACATATCCACCCAAAGCCATATGGCCACTACGGTGTCATGAGTTTGGTCAGAACATTGTATTGATCTCTAAGTGACTGCAAGAACCTTCTGTTGAAGACTAAAATAATATGCCAAATTCATCAAATCTGTGTGTGTGTGTGTGTGTGTGTGTGTGTGTGTGTGCGCACGAGACAGAGAGAGAGAGCAAGAGAGAGTGTGTAGTTTGTGTGTGTGGTTAGAAATATGATTAGTGGATTCAAATAAAGAATTCAAATGCATGTGTGTGTCTGTGTCTGTGTGTTGTGAGAAAGTGAGTGACAAACATGCATATAGTGTATTTATGATTTAATGTTTATTTGTATGTATTTGTGTGTGAGTGTGTGTGTGTGTGTGTGTGTTGTGAGCGTGGTCAATCAGAAGGCAAACTTGTGACTGTCATCTGTACATTTCTCTAAGGCCACTTCAGCAGAATAGGCCAGACTTGCCTTTGCCCAGCGGTGTGTCCATGAAGAGTGACCAGTCCATGAATCATCCAGTAGTATTTGGAGGAGGAGACCCCACTACTGACCAGTGAGTCACATATCCACCCAAAGCCATATGGCCACTACGGTGTCATGAACTTGATCAGAACATTGTATTGATCTCTAAGTGACTGCAAGAACCTTCTGTTGAAGACTAAAAGAATATGCCAAATTCATCAAACTGTGTGTGTGTGGGAGAGAGAGAGAGAGAGAGAGAGAGAGAGAGAGAGAGCAAGAGAGAGAGAGTTTGTGTAGTTTGTGTGTGTGGTTAGAAATATGATTAGTGGATTCAAATAAAGAATTCAAATGTGTGTGTGTGTTGTGAGGAAGTGATTGAGTGACAAATATGCGTATACTGTGTCTATGGTTGCGTGAGTGTGTGTCTATGATCGTGTGAAAGTCTGTGTGTGGGTGTATGCATGCCTGTGTGAGACATGCTGTGTTTCTGTGTAGGTTGGTAGTGAGAGGACTGCAACAACATGGGATGGCCAGCAAGAGGGTCAAACAGCTAGCAAAGTACTGGGCCATCTCTGCTATTATAGGCAGCTGCCACATATGGCGGAGATATTCTTACTTTTACCCTTAAGAACTGAGTATTGTGCTTCTTAAGTAATATTGTGAAGACCTGCTGCATGCCACTGGTCCATGACTTTGCGTATGTATTCTACTGCATCCTTAATATTTGTGTCCCTGTACCATTTTCTTCATGTGGACATAAATAAATCCCTGCTGAAAAAAACAGCCTGACCAGCTTAAGGTGGTTTGCTGGTTGACCAGTTTGTTTTAAACAGCTTGTTTGATGGTTAAAATGTGTGTTGTGAGTATAGAGTGTTGGTAAACCTGAAGGCAAACCTGTGACTGTCATTTACATTTCTCTAAGGCCACTTCAGCAGAATAGGCCAGACTTCCCTGTGCCCAGCGGTGTGTCCATGAAGAGTGGCCAGTCCATGAATCATCCAGTAGTATTTGGAGGAGGAGACCCCACTACTGACCAGTGAGTCACATATCCACCCAAAGCCATATGGCCACTACGGTGTCATGAGTTTGGTCAGAACCTCTAAGTGACTGCAAGAACCTTCTGTTGAAGACTAAAAGAATATTCCTAATTCATCAAAACACTACGACCAATGTTTACCTTGTCTGATTCCGGACTTCGACGCAATTGGATAACACTATGACCAATGTTTACTGACTTTGAACGTTGCAGCGCTGTTATCATCAGTTTAGCTTGCCTCTGGCCCGCCTATATCAGACACACCGATGTGATTAGTTTCCTCCGATGCCTGGGGTAAAAGTAACGTGCATCACTGCTCATTGCCACAATTCAAATTGTGCTCTCGCGAGAACTCCGAATTTCCAGGGTAAGGCTTTTTAGCAGCGTGAATTAAAGGTAAATGCAACGTTTTTCAGTTAGTCAATTCATTCCATACTGTTATGATTAAATGAGTCATTACGGGTCGAACAATGTTTTTTTCGGCCGCCCTAGTGGTCTGTAGCGGTAGAACCACGCTTGCAATTTCAGGAGCCCTCGGGCACGCACCCATTCTACTCCAGGAAGTGTCATGTGAAGTGTCATGAAAAGGCACGGCAGATTGACCGATTGAGGAGTTTTGTAAAATATACACGCTAAAGCTGTAGGGGAAGCTCTGCAGAGAAATATGCAAGCATAAAACGAGCGAAAACGAAAAGCGAGAGCAAAACCGGCAATGAAATCGCCAATGCATAGTTTCCCTTTAAATTGCACGCAAGGCAGCAGGGTATACCCAGATTACAAGAACACTGCATTCAGTGAGGACATTGGCTACAAGTCTTCCCTACCAGACTCAACTTCTACATCTGGTTTCCCACAACTCAGGTCCCTGATTGCTTGCATCACACCTCAGAACATATCACCGAAACACTGTCACACATCCTAAATGGCTGCCATGCCTATAAGGAATGTTCATTGGCATACAGTGTGTGTGGGTGTGTGGGTGTACATGTACATGCTTTCAATGTTTTGTCTGGCACACTGTTTGAGAGTCTAACCCAAGATATTATACAGTAGGTGATCTTGGTAACAGTTTGGGGCTGCTATTTTCTAGCATTATTAAGTTTTGTTGAGTTATAGGCGAGTTTAGAATGTTGTTAAACAATAGCATTCTACCATCTGGAAGTATCTTATAGCCAGCCCTATGTGTATGCCAGTTAGCAGATGATTGTAGCCCAGCTATAAATTAACAAACAGCAGCAACCTCTAACACATACATATAAACAAGATCATGATATCAAAATATTTTTTTTCTATCTTGGTTAAATCGACATGGGTTAGTTTAATAGTGATGCCATTCAGGACCGTCTGAGAATATGTTGTTCTTGCCACCCAATAGCATGTTAGTTAAGTTGCCATGCCCAGCTGAAATGTTCTATTGATAATAATGCAATTGCAAAGATGTAATAATTAATATTATTGAGAGATCACTTCACTTCACAAGCTGTAAAGGCTGATACTATAACATTATAATGCTATTTGAAAGCAGTCATGTACAGTATGCATAACTATAGTTATACTAATGACAATAGTTTATAAGGGTTTATAAGCATTTATTAATGTATTTATAACGCTTTATGAATACTGGGTTCATAGAAAGTGTTACCACACAATAGCTATTTATAACTGGAGTTGTTTATCTTAAGAACGGCAGATTTTAAGAGTAAACATGGTGTTTTTGCATATTTCAACCACATTGCTAAGTAGACTAGACTTTAAAGAGATATGTGACCATCAGTGCTTGAAAGAGGTAATGCAGTCCAAAGCATGAATGTAGAATACCACTTTGAAACTCTCTGTCTCTGCTTATCTCACAGACATCAACGTACAAACACACAGAGTCACAAATCCCTTCTGCAAAAGAAGTTTCAGTGTTTATCTGAGGGAATCTCTAGGCAGGAAAACCCCACACTCCTCAATGAGATCTACACAGAGCTCCACATCACAGAGGGGGGAAGTGGAGAGGTCAGTGCTGAACACGAGGTCAGACAGATCGAGATGGCGTCCAAGAAATCAGAAACATACGATACACCAATCAAATGTAATGACATCTTCAAACCCTTAAATGGACAAGACAAAGACATAAGAACTGTGCTGACACAGGGAGTGTCTGGCATTGGAAAAACTGTCTCTGTGCAGAAGTTCATTCTGGACTGGGCTGAAGGAAAAGCCAATCAGGATGTCCACTTCATCTTTCCTCTTCCATTCCGGGAGCTGAACCTGATGAAGGAGAAGAAATTCAGTCTGGTGGAGCTTCTTCAAAACTTTTTTATCGACAGTAAAGATTTCAGTATCTTCACTGATGAAAAGTTCAAATTGTTGTTCATCTTTGATGGTCTGGATGAGTGTCGGATTCCTCTTGATTTTCACTCCAACCAGAGGTGTTGTGATGTAACAGAACCAACATCAGTGTCTGTTCTGCTGACAAACCTCATCAAGAGGAATCTGCTTCCTTCTGCTCTCATCTGGATCACCTCCAGACCAGCAGCAGCCAATCAGATCCCTCCTGAGTGTGTGGACCAGGTGACAGAAGTACGAGGCTTCAACAACCCCCAGAAGGAAGAGTATTTTAGGAAAAGAGTCAGTGATGAGAACCTGGCTTACAGGATCGTCAGCTACCTGGAGTCATCCAGGAGCCTTTACATCATGTGCTACATCCCAGTATTCTGTTGGATTGCAGCTACTGTTCTGGAGAGAATGTTGTGTTCAACAGAGAGAGGAGAGATCCCCAAGACTCTGACTGAAATGTACACACACTTCCTGATCATTCAGACAGATATCAAACAGAAGTACACATACAGAGGAGAGACAGATGAAGAGATGATTGTCAAACTGGGGAAACTTGCATTTCAACAGCTGGAGAAGGGCAATCTGATCTTCTATGAGAAAGACCTGGGAGAGTGTGGCATTGACATCACAGAAGCATCAGTGTACTCAGGAGTGTGTACCCAGATCTTCAGAGAGGAGGCTGGGCTGTACCAGGGGAAGGTGTTCTGCTTTGTGCATCTCAGCATCCAGGAGCATCTTGCTGCTTTATATGCGCACCTCACTCTCATCACCCAGAAGAAAAATGTTTTAAATCCAGTCAGCTCCAGATCCAAATATACTCAGGTTTTCAGACCTGTTTCAGACTATTTGTATGACCTGCACAAAAGTGCAGTGGATCTCGCCTTACAGAGCAAGAATGGACACCTGGACCTATTCCTCCGCTTCCTTCTGGGCCTCTCACTGGAGTCCAATCAGAATCTCCTAAAAGATCTACTGCCACTAACAGCCAGCCAATCACAGAGCACAGAGAAAAGTGTCCAGTATATCAAGCAGAAGATCAGGAAGAAACCCTCCTCACAGAAATGCATCAATCTGTTCCACTGTCTGAATGAGCTGAATGACCAGTCCCTTGTGGAGGAAATCCAAAGGTACCTGAGCCCAGGAGGTCTAGATGAAGCCAAACTCTCCCCTGCCCAGTGGTCAGCTGTGGTCTTTGTGCTGATGACCTCCGAACAGGAGCTGGATGAGTTTGACCTGCAGAAATACTCCAGATCAGAGGCGTGTCTGTTGCGTCTGATGCCTGTGGTCAAGGCATCCAGATCAGCCCAGTAAGTAAATAATCAAAGTCTATAAATAACAAAATGTTGAAAAATGTTGTGAGGTTGATGTTGATGGTTAGCAAACATGCTAAGGAATGCTACCAGATGCAATGTCAATGCATACATTTATGGATAACTAGAAAAAGTGTCTAGGGAATACAATAGGGCTTCTGGCTGTAGGTGTAAAGGTGGAAATACAGGAGTAGAGTTCAGAAGAATGGATGTAAGGTGAAGAGAGAGTGCATGTGTGCAAATGAGTGGATGTTGGTGGAAATGAGTGTGTGGATGTGTATGGATGTAGTGGTGAGTGAAAATCTGTGTACGTGTGAGTAAACTATCTGCTATTGCAGCCTTGCAGTTGGCGTTTGGCATCCCAGGACCATGTCCTTCTATACCAAGTCAAGCTTGCCATTCTCTGCACTCATTTTCAGCAATCCGATGGGCGAACTAGTGAAATTATGTTTTCTAAACAAAGTTCGGGAGGAGCCCATTGGATTGATTGAAAACCCCCCTTTCGTCTAGCCTGGGTGCAGCCGTACTTTAGCCCCGCCTACATCATTTTCCAGCGGTAAGTTCTGTCTGGCATTGCTCCGTTGGGGCGGAACTACAGTATGTTCGACCCAGAGCTGACCATACCAATCAAATTGTCAGGGCGGGCCTTAGGCGATGATGGACAGATGAACAACAGTGATGTTCACTCAGGTTTATTTAGATTGCAACAGAAACGCTATGGCTATGAATGCATATTTTTCAATGCAGTTTGCCCTTTCGTTTAGCTTACATGAAAACAAAGGTTTTATCAGGATTCACACAACTATTTCGGAACACTTAGACCAACATGGATATGTGGGAAAATTTCGGTTTGTTTGAAATGTCTGTTTGCTCGTTGGGTTAATGACACCCATCCCCAGCTGTTCATTGCATGTCTGTACAGTTTGAAGGAATTATTTTTAAAAACAAAGGAGGGGAAATGTTTTCCAAATAGCCTACCCTGCTACATATTTCATTGTCTTAGATTTCGCTATCAGGTGTTGTACAAGATAATACTGACAGTGCAATAACTTTCAAAAAAGACCAGAAGATATAGCCTACGTTATGAGCTATTTTGTTGCTCTGTTTGGTTAGGTCTATCCAATGAGTGCAGAGCCACCCCCCCCCCGTCCTGTATCGGTTGAAACACAGCCCATAGCTGAATGGATTAATTTCAGACTTGAGGATGACGTAGTCAGGCTATTTTACGTCATGCTAGAGTTGCAAAGCCTCCCACCTCCTCTCCTGCTCCTCCATTTCACTATTAGCTCTCAGCTCTAAATTACCCCTCATTCATTCATAGGGGGTGTTAGCGGATAACATCACTCACATGACCTCCACTATTGGCATCCCAGGAACATGGCCAGCTACCAAGCCAAACTTCCATTCTCTGCACTCACTATAAAGCGATATTCCACCATTTGAGGATTTGCTTTCATTTTCCACCTCCCCTTGAGTTAAACAATTGAACAAGTTAAACAATTTTTACCTTTCTCCAGTTTATCCAGCTGTTCTCTGAGTCTGGCGATACCACTTTTAGCTCTAGAATAGATGGAACTAGAAAAGCACTCAGAGAGCGCAGCTACCTCCGCCTTTATTGTTCTTCCTAGGTTGTCATACATTTGGACCTAAACTATTCAGATCGCCACCACGTGGCCATACCATGCCATTACACCACCAAGCTAAATACATAAACGCTGAATCCCGACGGAATTACGGATCAGTCCCAAAATGTAATTGTTTCTTCCTTGGGTCATGTCCGACCTTCCCTGAAAATCTCATCGAAATCCATTCCTTACGTGTTGAGTTATCTTGCCAACAAACAGACTTTTAGTCACTTTTAAACGTGATGCTAACGGTCTAATCAAATTCAATGATCTATGCTAAGCTGGAGCTAAAACTGGTATCGCCAGACTCAGAGAACAGCTGGATGAACTGGAGAAAGGTCAAAATGAATTTTTAACTCAAGGGGAGGTGGAAAATGGTGTAATTCCCAAATGGTGGAATATCCCTTTAAAGAGACCCTATGCAACTTTTTCATAGTCATAAAATCGCTTAGAAATCAATGTTTTGCTTGACTGACCAGTTTTATCGAAAACAGTCATATTTCCTCCTGCCCCTAGTGTCCCTCTCCGCTATTACAACCTTGCAACTTTCTGATAAATGATCGTCTGCTGTTTACATCCCACTGTCTGCAGTCAGAGATGCGAAAGGAACAAGAAGAACCACGCTTGCAATTTATATATTTATATATAGCCATATATGTATAAATATACACGCTAAAGCTGTCGGGGAAGCTCTGCAGAGAAATATGCAAGCATAAAACGAGTGAAAACGAAAAACGAAACCGAAACCAGAGATGAAATCGCCAATCCTGCATTATTCCTCTTTAAAGGAATACGCCACCCAAAAATGAAATTAAGCTAGTCTCGGTCACCCCCAGAGTTAGAACAGTGAAAAAAACCCGGTTAAAATCCGTCCGGGCATTCTCCTGCTTTGGGAGCAGCGATTTTAGCTTTAGCTTAGCACAGTTGCTGTAGATGAAGGGTGTCAGTGAGCACGTCCTCCAAAAAAGTGACCGAGACGTCTACATTTTTTTCTAAATATATCTTGGGAGCCATGTGTTCAAAACGAGTACAAATCATAATGCAAAATCGAACGAGACTATTACCTGGGCAGATCTTTACTTGGAACTATATTCAGCCTCATCGCCGACGAAGCACCGCTAGCTAGGCGCAAAGTTCTCACGTAGCACCACTTGAATCCCATCTGTGAAGTTCCAGTCGAATCTAGAAGTTGGGAGTTTACAAGACTGCTACGTGAGAACTTTGCGCCTAGCTAGGGGTGCTTCGTCGGCGATGAGGCTGAATATAGTTCCAAGTAAAGATCTGCCCAGGTAATAGTCTCGTTCGATTTTGCATTATGATTTGTACTCGTTTTGAACACACGGCTCCCAAGATATATTTAGAAAAAAATGTAGACGTCTCGGTCACTTTTTTGGAGGACGTGCTCACTGACACCCTTCATCTACAGCAACTGTGCTAAGCTAAAGCTAAAATCGCTGCTCCCAAAGCAGGAGAATGCCCGGACGGATTTTAACCGGGTTTTTTTCACTGTTCTAACTCTGGGGGTGACCGAGACTAGCTTAATTTCATTTTTGGGTGGCGTATTCCTTTAAGCAATCCAACGGGCAAACTAGTGAATCTTTCCTTCCTGTCTACGTTTGCTGGAACCAATCACAAACTGGCTTATCCATGAGGTGCAGCCAAATATTACAGAGTCATTTTAGCTATGCCCATTAATTACGCCTCTTGTGGAGTAGAAATACAGTGCAGACTCCCCAGACAAATGTTCAATCTAAAAAGATTGAGCTTAGTCTGGTGATAGCCAGGCTAGACAATCGAGCCAATGCTCCCAAGTGACGTGTGTGTGTGTGCGTATGTATGTTTGTATGTGTGTACAATGTTATCTGTTCTGATCATATGAATTTCCTACAGGCTGCGTTGCTGTAACCTGACAGAGAAAAGTTGTTCCTCTCTGGCTTCAGCCCTCAGTTCAGGCTCAAGTCTCAGACAGCTGGAGCTGAGTAATAATTACCTGCAAGACTCAGGAGTGAAATTTCTTAGTGCTGCATTAGGAAATCCACTCTGTAAACTGGAGACACTAAAGTGAGTATACAACTGTATGTGAGTGTGTGTGTGTGTGTGTGTGTGTGTGTGTGTGTGGTAATTAAGCTAATTAACTAGCTTGTGTGGGGCAGCCGTGGCCTACAGCCCCATAGTTAGGGCTCCAGGCTGGTAACCAAAGGGTTGCCGGTTGGATCCCCGACCAGTAGGAAAAATTGTGGGTGTGGGGAGTGGTTGAGCACTGCTCTCCCATGTCCATATCCACGGCTGAAGTGCCCTTGAGCAAGGCACCTAACACCTCACTGCTCCCAGAGCGCCGCTGTGGCAGGCAGCTCACTGCTCCGGGTTAGTGTATGCTTCACCTCGCTGTGTGTGTTTCACTGTTTCATTAATTCACAGACTTGGATAAGTGCAGAGACCATATTTCCCTTACAGGATCAAAAAGAGGATATTGTCAGCCTTAACACCCATTGTGTAAATGAGAGAATTCACCTGGTATTCGCCTTCTGTTTATATCATACCTGAAGCGTTCGAATGTTTTTATCCATTTGGGCCACGAGCTTAGTTCGAAGTGGAACGGTCCCGGTGGTGTGATGGTGAATAGGCTATGTTGTCCATACTGCATGCTTTCTGCTAGTCGCTTGCTTGTTAGCTTTCGCTGACTCGCGTTATCTGTGCCTCTAGACTGTCTTCTGTCTTCTGACACCATGTAGGCCTATTGTTCCTCTAACTACATAATTAAGGACACAACAATCAGGATGCAAGTAGATCACTTTTATTATTATCCTACTTCTTCCTTGGTTGTCATACATTTTAACTATAACTATTCAGAGCACCATCACATGGCCATACCATTCCATTACACTGCCAAGTGAAAAACATAAACGCTTCCTGGATCCAGACGGTGATACGGATCACTCCCAAAATGTAAAAGTTTCTTCCTTGGGTCATTCCAGACCTTCTCTGAAAATGTAATCGAAATCCATCCATAACTTTTTTTGAGTTATCTTGCTAACAAACAGACAAAGAAACAGACAAAACAAACCCTGATGAAAACATAACCTCCTTGGTGGAGTGTATGTAGCCATTTAGAAGCGATGGGAGTTGAAGAGCTGATGCGCTGACGCTGACTACTTGGCCTGCTTGAACTGACGCTGGAAGCTCACTGACGCTGAATTCTCTCATATGTGCAACTATATCCTTTCACACACATTGCTATACTCTTACATACACAACTGTTCACTCACACACAACACGATACTCTCTCAAATGTCTCACATGTACATGGAGTGTAGCAGTATTTGTGTGTGAGTGTACACGTAGCAGGGCTGCCAAGTTTCAGAAAATGGCAAGCGTGAGACATGTTTGTCTGTGAAAAGTTTTTTAAGTGTCTTGGCAGCTCCGATTGAAGTCGCATAGTACATGTTAACTTGGAAACTCAAGGAGAAACAGCGAATCAGTGTTTGTGCGTGTCTTTTATGTGTGTATCTGAGCGTTCAGTATTCATATGTGTCTTAATGTCTCCTCCAGACTGCATTACTGTAACCTGACAGAGAAGAGTTGTTCCTCTCTGGCTTCAGCCCTCAGTTCAGGCTCAAGTCTCAGACAGCTGAACCTGAGCAAGAATGAACTGCAAGACTCAGGAGTGACACTTCTTAGTGCTGCTTTAGAAAATCCACTCTGTAAACTGGAGACACTACAGTGAGTATACAATTATTATCCAGGGGGTTGAAGGTTTGGAGTGTTGAATGTTTTGATGTTATCTTAATGTTTTCTCCAGACTGCGAGACTGTAAGCTGACAGAGAAAAGCTGTTCCTCTCTGGCTTCAGTCCTCAGTTCAGGCTCAAGTCTCAGACAGCTGGACCTGAGTTACAATAATCAGCTGGACTCAGGAGTGAAACATCTTAGTGCTTCATTAGGAAGTCCACTCTGTAAACTGGAGATATTAGTGTGAGTATACACATTTTATCCATAACTCTGTGTGTGTGTGTGTGTGGGGGGGGGGGGGCACATGTGTAAGTGTGTGTGTGCGCTTGTGTGTACTGTATGTGTGTGTGTGTGTGTGTGTGTTAGTGTGCATCTGAGAGTTGAATGTTTTGCTCAGTGGGGTGTGTGTGTGTGTGTGTTTTGTGTTTATCTGAGTGGTGAATGTTCAGATGTATCTTAATGTTTCTTCCAGGTTGTGTTGCTGTAATCTGACAGAGAACAGCTGTTCCTCTCTGGCTTCAGTCTTCAGTTCAGGCTCAAGTCTCAGACAGCTGGACCTCAGTAGCAATAATCAGCTGGACTCAGGAGTGAAACATCTTAGTGCTACACTTGGAAGTCCACTCTGTAAACTGGAGACATTAGTGTGAGTATACAATCATTATTCAAAACTCTGTGTGCGTGCCTGCGTGTGAGTGAGTGAGAGTGGGGTCGGCTGTGTGTGTAGGTTTGTGTCTATCTGTGTGTGTATTACAGTATGTGATTATCTGAGTGTTGAATGTTCTGTTCTTAATGTTTCCTCCAGGCTGTATAGGTGTAACCTGACAGAGTACAGCTGTTCCTTTCTGGCTTCAGTCCTCAGTTCAGCCTCAAGTCTCAGACAGCTGGACCTGAGTACCAATAAGCTACAGGACTCAGGAGTGAAATATCTTAGTGCTGCATTAAGAAATCCACTCTGTAAACTGGAGACACTAAAGTCAGTGTACAATTATTATCCATAACTGTGTGTGTGAGTTTCTGTGTGTGTGTGTGTGTGTGTGTGTGTGTGTGTGTGTGTGTGTTTTTCGTCTTTGGGCTCTATTTTAGCAATCTGAAATGCTTGGTCAGAGACGTAATTGTCAAAGACATTTAAAGCCCAATTCACACCAAATATTCGCAACACAACGAGACTGAGTTGCAGTGGTGTGAATTACATGTTGCACATACTGTAGTTGCAAGCCGTCGCAGAGCATTCAACATGTTTAATCACAGTTGCAAGGTTTTAGAACATTGGGTAATCTTTGGTCTGAGCTCTACTTTAGGCATGTCCGGTCCACATGCGCTAACTTAACGGAGTGATTTTGTGATCAGAGGCTAGTCGCATTGTTCAACAGGGTTGTACTAATAGCCGTTTTCAGACAGGTTTTCCGCACATTCTGCGATAATTGCTTGCCGCATTTCTGATGGTAGCGGACATTCAGACATGAAGCATATATGCAGAATATATATACGGCCACATCTAATTGAGAATTTCCGTCAATTGGGCTTTGGTTCGCTGGGAAAATAATGACGCCTTATAAATGCGGCCGTGCTGTCAGCTGTTCATGCCTAACAGCGGAATAGTGTAGTTTTTACACCGGGAGTATGGAGGATTCGAAAGAGTTGCTATAGCCTTGCTGCGTGGCCTGCAGTGTCTTAGAGAGATGGAACTGTTCAGTGACATTAGGGCCCTTTAAATACACGTAATACTTACTTACCTCGATCATCACTGACAAGTGCGGAATTTTTCCGCAATTGCATTCACATACAGTAGCAGCTGTGGCGCCACCATTAAGGCAAAATTACTAGGTCAGCAGCAGGAAAAGTCCCGGTAGTAGATATATGGACATATGAATTCAGAATGAAATGAATCCATATGAATTCATACATGTATGAAACCCTACCGTAGAAAGTCTGTGAAGATTGTGGAAATGCACGTCTGTCTGAAAACGGCTTATGTTTCTTAATCAGCCATGTGTGTGACGTTATTTAAACCAATGAGAGAGTGACTCATTATGAACAGTGACATTCTCTTTAAAGGGACACTTCACCGATTAGCATTAAGCTTTGTATCTTTAGAAAACCAGTCATGTTTTTGAATGGTCGTGCATCATTCCCTCAGTTTGCCTTGAGATGGGAGAAATATGGATTTCAATGAAACCCATGAATAGGACTTCCTGCTTTCAATGATGTAAAATGATGATTTTTACATCATTGAAAGCCGGAAGTCCAACATTGAAATCTGTATTTCTCCCATCTCAAGGCAAACTGAGGGAATGATGCAAAGCTTAATGCTAATCGGTGAAGTGTCCCTTTAAGAGCAAGCAGCACAACTGCAAACAGTGGGTCAGTATTTTGACAGTCTACGACACTGTGACAATTTTGACAGTTGATTCCACTAATATTTGCTTTACTAAAACCAACATGTGACTAGCAGAGTAGCTATTTGCCATATAGCCTACAGGGGTTCCCAACATATTTTGGCAAGTCATCCTAGTTTGATCTGTCTAAATGTTGGCAACGCCAATCAATCACAACATGTTGTGTGAGAGAGTATTTCTTATCTCTGCTACATCCATTTGAGAGTGGTAGTTTGATTTTCCCCAAATAGCCTATAGTCAGGTAGAACCCCAGGATAGGTGTGACATAAGGTACTAATGCAATTTTTTTGCATAATCTGATCGTTTAGGGGGTGTAGACTCAGAATCTGACGGGTGCCGCTCCGGCACCCTTGAGCATTTTCCTTAAAATGACATCATCTGCCACACCCCTTTTTGACCATAGAAAGTCGTCTAAATATACATTAACATATAAACCCATCATGTATGGTATCAAATTAAAGCTCTTCTCATGCAGGAATCAGCTTTGACCATCAAAAAGATGAAAAAAAAAAGTTTTTAATGACATAATCTGCCACGCCCCCTTTTGTTGACCAAAAAAAAAAGAACTAGACTCACATTACTGTATAAAACCCATCATGTATGGTATCAAATGAAAGCTCTTCTCAAACACAAATCAATGATGTCAATTTAAAAAATGCTAAAAATTATCCCTCCAGAGAACATAATAACTGTAAAATCTGGTACGGTCACACCTCTGAAATGGTAGGCTGAGCAACAAATTGTATCAACCCTCACCAATTAATCAAATAGACAACAAAGTAGTACTTTATTACAGATTTCTGAAAGCAACTTTATCAAGAACATGTTGCCAGGCTGGCCTTGTACACATCACAAACATCAAATGTCTCCTCCAAAGAACATTCATTCAATCAGACATTTCTCCCTTGCTGTCATCAGTATCCTCCACTGAAAGTCGAATTTTTATTTGCACACTGCTCATCACCTTTGCAATGGATCCCTGAAGCAGACGACCACCTCGTGACCCAAAGAGAGAGCCATTAAGAGTCCAGGAAGGGCAGTACATCTGCTACACATGTGAAGAGTCCGGTCACACCAGTCAACAGTCATGGCCAAGTCACCCGGCAAAGACATGCTCCAGGAGAGGCAGACAGTGCACAGAATACTCCACCAGAGAGCGAACCAAGGCCCCCTGGTTAATCAATGATCAGGAGTGGGCTGGCGGACTATGTTGACACTGAAGTCGACCAGTTCCTGAAACAAAATGCATTTGGTCACTGCTGGACGGTTGACCTGATGATCTCTGGAGTGAAGACAAGCTGCCTTTGGGACACTGGGTTTGAGGTCACCACCATCAAAGAGTCTCACTTTAGAGAACACTTTGGGGAGGAACAGCTAAAGTCCACCCATTGGGTGGAGCCTATGGACTGAACATGCCGGTCCTTGGTTGTCTTGAAGCAGATGTTGAGTGTTTTGGAACCACTCTTTAGCGGCGGTGCATCTTCATACTGAGAGACACCCATCTGGATGTTGTAAAGATGTAAAAATGGGCTCCCTGGCATTATGGGGATGAACATCATCAAAGATCTAGTGACCTCTCTGCTGGGTGTGGATGCAATGAGGATGAAAAGGCTGCTCCACCAGAGGCAAGTGTCCGTCGTGTGTTGGCTAGGGTCAAGAATGAGGTGGAATTATTGGATTCAGATGGCAAAATTGGGTTTGTCAAGGTGGCTGGCAGAGAAGTGATCACCATCCCACCACACAGTAAGAAGGTGATTGAAGGCTGGTGCCTCCAACAGTGGAATGCCATTCCTGGTGGAAGCCACTCCAAAGATCAGCATCCAGAAGGGGCTTCTGGTTGCCAACATACTCGGAAAGGCAGCAGGTGGAAAAGTCCCTGTCGGGGTTATGAATACCTGTGAGAAGGCCATAAAACTAATATCCAGGGCCAGGGTAGCTGTTGTGTCCAAGTCACAGAGGATCTGTCCAAAAGAGGTGGTGGGGTTTGATGAAATGGATGGGGTATTGCATGTTGAACAGTGTGCAGGCTACCGAAGATGGACACCAATGTATGCCTCTTCCAGTACAGGTAGCTGCAGGAGAGCTTAACTCGGCACAGCATGTAAAGCTTAGTGCACTGTTGAAAAGCTACGGGGATGTCTTCTCAAGCCACGACAATGACTATGGCTACACAACTACAGTGACACATGACATAACATATAAACTGGTGACACCCACCCGATCAAAAGTTCAAGCGACATGTACAGGACATAGTGGGGCAAAGAGAGTAGCAGCCCCTGGGCATCGCCAGTGGTCATTGTGCGAAAAAAAGACGGGAGTGTGTGCTTTTGTTGTGACTACAGAAAGCTGAACATGGTCATGTGCAAAGATGCATACCCACTTCCACGGATAGAGGAGGCGCTTCATGCACTGGGCAAGGCACAGCTGTTCCCCACTTTGGACCTGACATGGGTTACTTTCAAGAGAAGACAGCTGTCTTTACCCCGTTTGGTGTCTATTCTTAAAGCATTAAAAAATGATAGGATGAAAAATATTGTTTTCTGTAATTCTGGGGGGGGGGGGGGAATTATAACTAACATGCTAACTAACAAGGGTACATCAGACTTGCTATAATATTCACAATAAAATGAATTACTATTGAATGATTGTATTCCTGTATGTATTAGGCCAGGGGTTCTTAACCTTTTCAACCTTGAGGCCCAATTTGTTATACTGTAGTAGAAAGTGGCCCGGGGCCCATTTAATATTCATCATTCACATCCAAAAAGCGCACGTTTTTGTATTTATTGGTAGACATTTCACAAGTGCAATTTCATTACGTTACGTTAACGGTATTTGTTTTTAGACATGGCTGGATTCACTTAATGGTAGCTTTCTGGCGATGAACTTCTGGCCATCCATTCATTCTAACACGTTGGGCAAGTCTCCCCTTTAGTGAAATGTGTAGTGTCAGAATCCCAGCAGTTTTGTAAGGATTCTTGTGAGTGCATAGGTATAACGACAATGTGCTAACGTAGCTAGCAGCATTTGCAGTACATATCCTCGATACGGATATCCACAAGGTGAATGGCAGAGGTGGAAAACTCCAGCTTCAGAAAGTAAAAGTCCAATCATGTATTGGTTCTACCTGTGCACTTAACAGGTGATCTCATCAATTAGCTGCTTGACCTGGCTGAAGAGTTGTGTTAAATAGAATCAGCTGGTTTGAGTAAGTGGTTGTGGTAGGACTTTTACTTTCTGAAGCTGGACTTTTCCACCTCTGATGCATGGAATTTGTCTCATGCATTGCATATCTCTGATGTCTTCCTTTGATAATCTACCCAGTACCGCGGCCCTTGCGGCCAACAGGTGCAACACTGAACATGTCTTGCGGCCCTCTGGTTAAGAATCACCGTAAGTCTGGGCCACGGCCCTGTGGTTAAGAATCACTGTATTAGGCTAAATGGCAGTTCCATCATTTATTCAATTTAATACCAAAATATGACATGATTTAGAGTCAGCTATTATGCGGCAAAAAGGAACGTAATCTGACCTTAAAGGTCACTTTGCAAATGGTATTTTGTTCTCTGAAGGGACCTGAACTATTTTTTTTCATCTTTTTGATGGTCAAAGCTGATTCCTGCATGAGAAGAGCTTTAATTTGATACCATACATGATGGGTTTATATGTTAATGTATATTCAGACGACTTTCTATGATAAAAAAGGGGTGTGGCAGATGATGTAATTTTAAAGAAAATGCTCAAGGGTGCCGGAGCGGCACCCATCAGATTCTGAAAGGACACCCCCTAAACTATCAATTTATGCAAAAAAATTGCATTAGTACCTTATGTCACACTTATGCCCAAATTCCACAAAGTTCTACCTGACTAGCTAATCCGTTTGTTTGACAATGTTTGCACACCAGGGCCCGTACACAAAGAATGTTAAGGCTAAAAGTAGCTCCTAACTGGCGAATTTAGAAGAAACTCCTAAAAATAATGGCCGTGCCACTGCTAACTTTAGGACTCCTAATTTTTTTCACTAAAAGTAATTCACGAAGCATTTTAAGCCTAAAAGTACTGTAGCTCCTAAGTCCCTTTGTGTGTGTGTGTGTGTGTGTGTGTGTGTGTGTGTGTGTGTGTGTGTGTGTATGTGTTACTGTATGTGTGTGTGCTGTGTGGCATAGGTGATGCTTTATACCCTTGAATGTCAAAGCTGTATTATCTGAGAATGTTTTAATCCTTTCTGTTAAGAAATTTGATTGGCAGATTCAAATAAAGAAATCAAATGTGTGTGTATGTGGGTGTGGCTGTCCTGTCCTCCGTGAATGTTTCTGTGTGTCAGAATGAGTGAGTGTGTACAGTATGTGGCGAGGTGTGTTTGTTTGTGTGTATCTGAGGGTTTAATGTTCTGATGTACTGTATGTTGATGTTTCCTACAGGCTGTGGAACTGCAACCTGATGAACAAAAGCTGTTCCTCTCTGGCTTCAGTCCTCAGTTCAGGCTCAAGTCTCAGACAGCTGCACCTGAGTGACAATGAGCTGCAGGACTCAGGAGTGAAACTTCTTAGTGCTGCTTTACAAAATCCACTCAGCAAACTGGAGACATTAGGGTGAGTATACAATAGGGGTGCCACAATTTTAATTCGAAATCGATTGAAATTACATCTCAGTCTCAAACTTCCAACTCAAAGGTAGAATTGACAATGTAGCCACAATGGAGAGAGCGGTGACCCCACCTTGTCCCAATCCTGGGTCTCCTGGGTACTAAATGTGCACCTTGACCGCAGTGGCAAAGAGCCAGGCTGACTGGTATGGCAGTCAGAGCGCATACTCAACCAGCACTCCGTCACAGTCTGTCTGAGTGAGGGTGTGTGTGTGTGTGTGTGTGTGTGTGTGTGTGTCTATGGACGTCCAAAACAAGTTGATATCACAATGGTCTGTCCAGGCTGTGATCTGGACGTCTATTTTAAAGTCAAAATGAGTTGATAAGTGACACTGGGAAAATAGTCCATCCTCACCCGGTTCAGGACGTCTATAGACAACCAGCATTAGTTGCAAATAGACGTTCTGCGAGGTCATAATCTGGACGTCTATTTGACAGCCAGAATCAGTTAATAAGTGACATTGGGACAATAGTCCAGTCTGACCCCATTCGGGACGTCTATAGACAGCCAAAATTAGTTGCAAATAGATTTTCTGCCAAGCCCTGATCTGGATGTCTATTTGACAGCTAGAATTAGGTAACAAATGACATTGAGACAATAGTCCAGCCTGACCCCGTTCGGGTGGTCTGTAAACAACCGAAATTAGTTGCAAAAAGACGTTCTCCCAGGCCATAATCTAGAAGTCTATTTGGCAGCTAGAATTAGTTGTTAAATGACATTACTGAACTTTCATGGTCCAAAAAAAAAGATTAATGTGTTTGTTTGTTCTTAAATTAACACAAAGCAAAGCCTCCTGGGAATGGGGAATGCATTTATCCAATGAACCGACCCAAAAAATTAACCATGATTGGTTTTTGGGGGTAACTACGATAATCATGGTTTATCATTACAGTTGATAAAACCGCATCACACGTGTAAGGATCAACCTTTAGATTATGACTCTGACACAGTAACTACAGCACTAACAAGGCTTCAGATGTCATGTGTGTCAGGTGAATGTTCAATGATTAAGTCTTTCAGACGTCTTCTAATGACGTCTATGTAACACCCAAATAAGACATCTATAGAACATCCAGAAAAGACATCATAAAAACTTTCATTCTGGCTACTCTGAAGACGTCTTCTGGAGTTCGGCGACCACGTCTTCTGGACATATTTTGGACCACTTTTTGCTCAGTGGGGTGTGTGTGTGTGTGTTTTGTGTTTTGTGTTTATCTGAGTGGTGAATGTTCAGATGTATCTTAATGTTTCTTCCAGGTTGTGTTGGTGTAAGCTGACAGAGAAAAGCTGTTCCTCTCTGGCTTCAGTCCTCAGTTCAGGCTCAAGTCTCAGACAGCTGGAGCTGAGTAGTAATTATCTGCAAGACTCGGGTGTGACACTTCTTAGTGCTGCATTAGGAAATCCACTCTGTAAACTGGAGACACTACAGTGAGTATACAATTAGTGTGTGTGTGTGTGTGTGTGTGTGTGTGTGTGTGTGTGTGTGTGGTTAGCACAATCCCATCCCATTCTGTGTTGCTGTGAGTTGCGTGTTTGAGTCCAACTCTTCTACCAGCAGCGGTAACCAGCAGCAAAGACACATGTCCATGACTTTCTTTTTCAGCCAAACAAATAAAGACAAAAAGTCAAGTCAGGTCAAGTTTATTTATATAGCGTATTTCATACACAGAGGTCATTCAATGTGCTTTACATAATAGCAGATAAAAGCATCTCAAGAAACATTTTTACATCTCAACATTCACACCACTGACTTTGAGCTCTCTTGGTTCTGAAATATTAGTCAACTAAGCATTTCAATAACCTCAGAACCTACTTCAAATTAATTAAAATCTGCCAAGATTAATCCAAATCTGTTTTAAAATGTCCATTTTGAATTTTGAAAATTGATTTTGTTCAGCATTTTCATTAGCCCCCACAACCTTTCCAGTACAAATTGGTCAAACACTTTCTGAAATATTGCCAGTATACTAGGTGGTAATGGTTATGTTATGTTAATTATGAGTTAATTATGCAAGTTAGCATCTGGTAGTTTATATATGCCATGCTATACTTAAGCAATATAGCACGAGTGGGAGTGGGTTGTTGCTGGATATTCCCACGGGTGCTGTTCGGCCGTAGGTAACAACACCTGTGGCAATATCCAGCAACAACCCACGATCACGAGTCTGTCTGTTTTGTCTACTGTTAGATGGGTACGCTGGCGATTACGCCACTCCATCTGACATGTCTTGTCTTTGTTATGTTACCTTGTCATGTTTTTGTCTTGTGTCATTGTTATTTTGTAAATTTGTTTGTTCATGTGTTGTCACGGGTAGCCTACGCTGGCGACTACGCCACTCCGTTCGGCACTGTCTCTGTCTTTATGTAACGCACTTTGGGTTGCACTCTGTGCACGTTAAATGCGCTATACAAATACATTTTACCTTACCTTAACTTACAGTACATTGTATCGCGGAGTGATTTATTATTAGCTGTGAAAAGTCCGAGTTGATTATCGTGGGATATTTCAACTCATGGAACGTCTCTCGGCCAATCAGAAACAAATAAACAGCTCCATAGAACCCAATTGTTGTATACATTTCTAACATAAACTTGGTGCACTTGATTTCGGGGTCTACAGTGGGGCTCTATGGGCTGGCAAATACAATGTGCATGCAACAAGTCAACACCACTTGTACCATTTGACACCACTGTAGGTCTTAAATGTTGTCGTTTTTGTACTTTAAACCCTTGTAGCCTACCCTAGCCTGACATCATCGTATCAATTCTAGTCAGAATGCTCTGATAGTTTGCTCCATTGGGACGTACTACGGGACGTGTTTAAACAGATAATGTTTTTAATTATTGCGCTGTCAATATCTTTTTTTGGTCAATGTTTTTTATTGTGATTTACACAAATAAAATAATACACAAATACAGTTAACACTTGAGACAAAAAACTCCACAAACAAACAAACAAAAAATAAAATAAAATAAAAAATCATACAGTACACAGAGAAAGTCCACATAGTAGTAGTCATCTTGTACAATCGCTATTCAGAGCCAAGGTGCATTGTAAGTTGCTCCACATGTGAGATAAAAGGTTGCCATACAACATCAAACTTCCCCATTGATCCATTCAGTGTGTATCTGATTTTTTCTACCTTAAGAAAAAACATGACATCACAGACCCATCTGCCAAAAGAAGGGGGCTTGTCATTCTTCCAATTTAAAAGAACGAGTCGCCGAGCTAAAAGGGAGGAGTAGGCTATACATTTTAGTTGTGACTTTTGTAACGGGAAGTCCTCTGAAGGAATGCCAAAAAGTCCAATGAAAGGACAGGGGTCAACAGTTAAACCTGAAATGCGCTGTCAATATCTTGTACAACTCCGACGGCAAAATCTGAGATCACGGGATACGTATTTTAAACAGATATTTACCCCCCTTAGTTTTTAAAAATACTTGCATTCCAGGTGGTGAATGAGAGATTTCAAACAAACGAGGGAGCAACATGTCACAATGCAAAAATGCTGTTTTCCCTTGATTACACACAAAAGTGAAGCCAGAGTTTTCCTTTGTTGTGTGTGTGTTTTATGTGAGTATTTGGTGTTAAATGTTCAGATGTATGTATCTTATTTTTTCTTCCAGGCTGTGTGACTGTAATCTGACAGAGAAAAGTTGTTCCTCTCTGGCTTCAGCCCTCAGTTCAGGCTCAAGTCTCAGACAGCTGAACCTGAGTTGCAATGAGCTGCAGGACTCAGATGTTGAGCCCCTCTCTGCTCTTCAGAGGAACCCACAGAATAATTTACAGCACCTAGAGTAAGTACTTATGAAGGATTGATTGACTGATTGTGTTACTTTGAAGTCTTAGAATTGGTTTGTGATTCATCCAAATGTTTAGAAATATGGTTAGGAGCTACCAGTATGGTTCTTGTTCCTTTGTCTTTCCTACGTCTGTTATTGGACAGGTCTAATACAGGTCAGGACTAATAGCACTAGCAGTGTTAGCTGTGTGTGGGGAACAGAAGCATTTGTTATGACAATATAGACCATGAGGAAACCTGTTGGTTATTGTTTCCTATCTTGCAGATGGAAATCAGCAGGCGGTAGCGTCTCCCTGATGGCAGCAGGGAAGCAGTTTATTGTTGGGGGTGACCGTGGTACTCAGTCCTCCTCCTGCTCTGCATCGTTTGATAGCAAAGCTATTCACAGAGTGTCACAAGATTATGGCTGAACTGGAGGAAGAATGACCTCAAATACCCCCTGAACATTGGGCAGATCTGATTCAGTTACTAGAAGCACTCGCTTGAGCCATTTACTGCCAAATAGGTTCAACCGGTAATACATTCAAAGGGTTCACTTACATTTTCCAGCAGCACTTAGATCAAGATCAGAGCACATTGTATGACCAATTTCAGCAGAAAACTGGATAATTCCAAAGGATTCACATAATTTGCCTTGCCAATATACAGTATGTTTATGTGTGAAGTTATGCTTATATGAATTAATGTGTGTAGTGATTCAGACTGATGTACTTATGCAAATATGTGTAAATGTAGTGATTAAAACAGACTGATTGTTGTTGCTTACTCTTTTCTCACAAAATGTAAGGTTTTATTGCCATATGACAAGGAAGATATTTAATATACATGTTTGTGTTGTGTCATTATTCTGATATTAAATGAAATGTGAAGTACATCATGTGTGTGGGTGTTAAATGTGTACGCAGCTCTTTTCTATGAATCAAAAGCTAATCAACATGTCTGTCAAACCTGTCAACTACTCCAACCTGTGTACACTCTATAGACCGGACCCATCTCTGCTCGGTACTGGGTAGTAGAGAAGTACACAGGAGTCAGAGACCTCATCTGATTGATAAGGAAATCCTCCGTCATAGATCTTCCACCTGGAAATTGCCCAATCCATCCATTGAAGGGCTCTGTTGTGCCATTCCAGGATTCTGTGGGTCCACGCAGGGTGCACATGACCTATGGTGACCTTTGGTGACCCCTATATGACTGCTATATGCAGGATAACCATTTTGTCGTTGACTACTGTATGAGTCCATGTTGAAGTTACTTCCATTTTGCCTATGAGTTCAAACAATAGGCGAGCGCAGCTACATGTAGGCTATATTCTGCTAGTCACAAACAGGTTTTAGTAAATCAAGGTGTAGTGGAATTCCTGTGTTCCACACACAGTCTCATATGCAAGCGGATTCCTTCAAATGCGCGGCTGAGTGTCCAAATATGTGCTGTTTGAAGTTGCGCTGCTTTCTGTTAAAGGGAATGACAGATGTCACTCTCAGTTTAAAAGATGTTACGCCCCTAGGCCCCGGCAGTGGCGCAACTGGCTGGGGCACCTGCACCGTACGCTGGCGACCCGGGTTCGATTCCCGCCCCGTGGTCCTTTCCAGATCCCACCCCGACTCTCTCTCCCACTCACTTCCTGTCATTCTCTCTACTGTCCTGTCCAAATAAAGGCAAAAAAAGCCCAAAAAATAATCTTAAATAAAAAAAAAAAGATGTTACGCCCAAAACACACCCACAGCTGATTAGGATCCAGTTGTCTACCATTTAAGGATGGGTAAGATGAGAGATTTGTCGTTTTTTAAATGAACTGTTTGTTCTGTACTCCAGTGTAATATTCTTCGGCCGCACAAATTCTCCCAAACACACCCACATTCATATCATACACACCCACAGGTGTCTGAAGTCTAAAGACAACAGCAGGGATCAGTAATGTAGGACTACGGTCTGATGTTCAAGTGTCTTCAGTCGTAAATCAGACGATTTAAATGTACAGTAAATATATATCTATGTCAAAAAGGTGCGAGATTATGTAGGCAATTCTTTACTGGAAGTTAAGATCATGGATCATGGTAGGCTACTGTAAATGTTTCTGGTGTTGGTCTTAAGGCCCGTTCACACCAAGAACGATAACGATAACGATAACTATAAATAAATATCGCTCCCATTAATATGAATGACAACGTTCACACATGAACTATAACGATAACGACATGAAGAACGATATCGTTGTTGATCACTTTCAGAGCGATTTTGAGAACGATAAAAAGCTAACAGCCAATCAGAACCCATAATATTCTAGCCATCACATTCATTAACATGAGGAGAAACTTTTCTTATCGTTGGCCAGTGTGGACGCTTTTATCGTTATGGTTATAGTTATCGTTATCGTTATCGTTCTTGGTGTGAACGGCCCAGTCCTTACATAGTTATGGTACGGTCATGGTTTGTATTATACAGCATTGTTTTTTTAGGCCATTGACTGAATTGATATTGCTATTCGCTGTAATGTAGCCCTACCATGCATAGTTACCTCCGCCAAGGAGGTTATGTTTTTATCGGGGACCGGCGTATGTTTGTCTGTCTGTCTGTCTGTTTGTCTGTCTGTTTGTTAGCAAGATAACTCAAAAAGTAATGAATGAATTTCGCTGAAATTTTCAGCGAATGTCAGGCATGACCCAAGGAAGAAACGATTACATTTTGGGAGTAATTCCGTCGGGATTCCGGAGCCGTTTATGTATTTAGCTTAGTGGTGTAATGGCATGGTATGGCCACGTGGTGGCGATCTGAATAGTTTAGGTTAAAATGTATGACAACCTAGGAAGAAGAAGGCAGGGGGAGGTAGCTGCGCTCTCTGAGTGCTTTTCTAGTTTACTGATGTGTTCATGTGATGGGAATGAATCTCCTCTCTTCATGCAGGTCTGGACTGCATGTGTGATGCTACTGGATGCTGCATGTTATGGGGCTCTGGGAGGATCTGTGTAGCCTACCTGCAGCTGATGAGGAACACCAGAGGATAATGACTGATCCTGTATTATGGCAATACAGCTGTTTTTAGATTCAGAAGATTCAAGTGTTCTATAAAGAGTTCAACACCACATCAGTCCTCCAGAGGTGGCAGTTTGCTCCTGATAACGGGACCATGATCATAAACCCTGCAGTGAGGAGAGACGCAGGAACATCACTGGAGTGATCACTGAGGAGTCAACAGGCAGAGGAGTGGATCCTTACACTGTAGAGCTGACCATAGAAGGCAAATTTCATCTCTTCTCTGAAGCTTTAAGAAGTAATCTTCCTCAATGTCACACTGGGTGTAAACACTGATCTACAGTGAGGTTTGTAAGTTCATACCTTTACAAATCGTATTTACATAATCTTATATTTATTAGCCCCTATGTCTGATGTGGACCTGTCAATCAACTGCTCAGCCAATGGGGAGAGGAGTGTGAGGTGCTCATCCAATGGGGACAGTCCTCAGTACAGCTGGACTCTGGATGGGAGGCCTCTGAGTGAAGCTGATGCTGATCTCAGTTCAGATAACCAGACTCTCCTGCTGAGGGGGGATGTGACTGGACAACTCACATACAACACACTGCACCCCCTCCCCACAAATGCACACTTCCCCTACACATATACACTGCCCCTAACCCTCCAACCCCCACATAACTTATAGTACACCACTATTACCCCCCAGAGGGTAGCGCTGTAGCTCCATGTACAGTACATGCCCCCAGAGGGTAGCGTTATAGCTGCCTGGCCTCGTTAGCTGCTGGCTGTAGCAACTCCAGCTATGAAAAAACACAGAGAAATGTTTACGGAGACGGAGAAATGTGAAAACTCGCCAGATTTCTCATGTAATGGTGCTTAATAATGTGTGTGTGCTGTTTTAAGTTCAAGTTTATTGTCATGTACTCATAAAATAATTTATAAGTAATGAAATTAATTGTGGTCAAGTGTCCAGAAATAAATAAAAAAAGAAAAATAAATAGATAATACAAAAGAGGGGTTGGGGAGCACCAAGGGACACCCAGGATCATCAGGGTCAAGGAAAAACTCCCTTGTTCAGGAAGAAACCTTGGGCAAATCCACGGCTCAAGGGGCCAACTCAACTGCCGTCGTGCTAGTAGAGTGAGCATGTAAGTGTGTGTGTGTGTGTGTGTGTGTGTGTGTGTGTGTGTGTGTGTGTGTGTGAGTGTGTGTGAGGGCAAGGGAATCCTAAGGGCAGGCATGTGTGATGTCTTGGGTGGAGTAGAGGGTAAAAAGGAGGGGGGGGGGGGGGGTAATAGTGGTGTACTATAAGTTATGTAGGGGTTGGAGGGTTAGGGGCAGTCACATATGGTGCTACAGGTGCTGTTTCCTTTCAGGTGCCTCCACCACTGTGTTTGTCACACCAGCTACCCACACCCTCCCCTCCGCCCACACAGAGTGCCCAGGCTCAGGTAAGACAGTAACTCACTGTGCGGCTATTAGCATGTAGCTCTCATGTACATGCCCCCATAGTGGAGCACTGTGAAGTCACTGACCAGTATCCGGCCAGGCCCCGTAGCAGCAACACAAACACTAGAGGCTCTGCAATAAGACAAACTGAAAATGAAACCTGGTGATTTTCTAAACTGATTAGACATGGAACTACACTCTCACTCTGGTGCAATAATCAAGGAAAGTTGCAAATGTACCATGGGTGCAGTGATACCACGCAGCACCTGAAAATAGTCCCCATAGGCAACAAGCAGAAGTAGTGCTTACACTGTGTAAAGCACCATGAGACATGTGTAATGTTTTGCCGCTCTATAAGTGAAATTAATTGAATTGAAATTGAAATTGAAATTAAAATAGGGTCTTAACAGGCTGGGGTTGGAAAACAAATGAGCATGTCACATGCAATACAACAACTACTGTTTTTATTGATGACATTTTTTGTGATAATGTTGCTGTCTGCAGGTGGTATTTCTCCAGTGTTCATCAGCGTGTGGCTGGCAGAGATCATCATCCTCACATTACTGCTGGTGGGAGGGTATTACCTCTACATAAGAAACAGGACCGCACACACTCCAGGTCAGACATCACACACATTATGCAGAATACACAAAACACACTTTTACACCACACATGATGACACACTCCAGGTCAGCGTACACATTACACATTTTAGAGCACAACGCTCTTAAGAAGTTAAGAAGCCTTGTTGAATGTTCACTGATTATATGCAAATATCACCAGTTAACATGCCAACCAGCTAAACTGGCACTGTGAGTATGCAGCCGGCCCACTGTGTGTGTTGTTTGTTGTTTGTATTTTTCTCTCTGAGAAACTGGTGTGTCTCAGATGAGCATAAGGACCAGAAGGTGGAGCTCCCCATTGGTCAAGAGGAGGTGCAGGTGCAGTGACTCCCCATTGGTCCAGAGGAGATGCAGTGACTCTCCATTAGTCCAGAGGAGGTGCAGTGACTCCCCATTGGTCCAGAGGAGGTGAAGATGCAGTGACTTCCCATTGGTCCAGAGGAGGCGCAGCTCCAGACTACTCCTCCATTCCCCGTCCACAGAGACTCTGATCAGTCCAACAGTCATAGTAGCCTGTTTGTTACCAGACCCAGTGACTTTGGGAGTCGCTCCAACTTCAGTTCTGCTGTTCAGTGGTGATGTCAGGCGACTGCCTAGTTTCCTTTGGGTTAGATGCTCACTGGCGGTATATTGTGTGTGTGTGTGTGTGTGTGTGTGTGTGTGTGTGTGTGTGTGTGTTATGTTGATTTAATGTTTCTCACGTGTGTGTATGTACCAGGGGGTCAAGACCATGCAGATTAGCTTCGGCATTTTGCAGACGCCATTTTGAAGTATGGCACTGCATGCAGCATTTAGAACCAGCTCTGTGCACGAAAGTCCGTGTTGGTGTGCCTTCATATTGGTGGGCGGGTACCTATCTGCCGGCTACAGCCAAACGTTACTCAGTGCGGGACTCCACTCAGACTCAGGTGTGCAACTCAACTGGAGGACAACTCTCTTTTTACAGAATGTCCAATAAAAATCTATGTTGTTCCATGCGTCATTTTCAGCTTTGGAACTTGGCGCATGGTCAGAGCCGACTGGCGCTGGATCCGAGCTCCAGTGTTCAATATGGCGTTGACTATGTGTATGTGCGTGTCTGTGTGTGTGTGTGATCAAAATGAGCCAATTCCGTAGCCCAATGTCATTGCCGCAGGTCAGCATCATTCCAGCTAAACATTCTATAATGTTATAAACATGCAGTCAGCAGAGGGCGCTGTGGCCATACCATGACGTCTGAGCACCCACGGGGACCCAGGTTTGAGCCCAGTACGACCAGTCAGCAGTGTTTTAAGTAGCGCTGCATTTTTATATATAACTGGAAAGCGGGACTAAGTCCCGCCCTCCATACAAATGAATGGCCGAGGCTAGGCTAGTAAATCCAGCCAATTCATAGTCAACGCCATATTGAATACTGGAGCTCTGATCCAGCTCCAGTCGGCTCTGACCATGCGCAAAGTTCCCAAGCTGGAATCCAGTTCAGAGGGTGGGGATAATGCACATACCTCGCTTGCCACGTAATATGAAGAAGAAAAAGTTGCTTGGGAATGCACACCTGAGTCCGAGTGGAGTTCTGCACTGAGTAACGATTGGCTGTAGCCGCCGGATAGGTACCCGTCCACCAACATGTACGCGCATGAGAGTTCGTGCCCAACACAAATAAACCTAACAATAACATCTGTTTTGAGTTAAAAAGGAGAATTCTGGCTATTTTTCACATATATTTCAGTACTGTTGGTATGAATAAAAAAATAAAATATGGCGGGCCTGAGCACCTGTGGTGCGGACCTGTGACATTTCGGAATCTAACAAAGCAACTCATAGTTGTTGGTGGGCATGTGCATGAGCAACACACATGCCCACCAAATTTGGTTATTTTTCATCAAAGTATGTGTCAACCACAACAGACAAGAGGCTAGGTGGCGCTATAGAGTCCCTAAGCCACACCCTCGGCCAGAGCTCTGTCGCTGACTAGTGGCAACAATAAAACACAAGCCTACCTAATTGTCGTGAATGTATGTGTCAACCATAAAAGACAACATGCTAGGTGGCACTATATAGTCCCTAAGCCACACCCTAGGCCAGAGCTCTATCCCTGACTAGCGGTAGCAATAACAAACATGTCCACCAAATCTGATTCATTTTCGTGAATGTGTCAACCACAACAGACATTGCGCTAGGACTAGCGGCAGTAATAAACCACAAGCTCACCAAATTTGATTAATTTTCGTGAATGTATATGTCAACCACAACAGGTAACACACTAGGTGGCGCTATAGAGTCCCTAAGCCACACCCTCGGCCAGAGCCCTGTCTCTGAATAGCTATATAGCAAAACACATGCCCACCAAATTTGGTTCATTTTCATGAATGTTTGTGTCAACCACAACAGACAATGTTGCTAGGTGGCACTATAGACTCCTTAAGCCACACCCGAGGCCAGAGCTCTGTCTTTGACTAGCGGCAGCAATAACACACCAGCCCACCAAATTTGGTTAATTTTCATGAATGTTTTGTGTCAACCACAATAGACAATGTGCTAGGTGGCGCTAGACTCCTTAAGCCACACCCTAGGCCAGAGCTCTGTCTCTGACTAGCAATAGCAATAACACACGAGCCCACCAAATTTGGTTACATTTCGTGAATGTATGTGTCAACCACAACAGACAACGCACTAGGTGGCGCTATAGAGTCCCTAAGCCACACCCTAGTCCAAAGCTCTGCCTCTGTCTAGCGATAGCAAAAACACACAAGTCCACCAAATTTGGTTCATTTTCGTGAATGTTTGTGTCAACCACAACCGATAACGTGCTGCTAGGTGGCGCTATAGAGTCCCGAAGCCACGCCTTAGGCCAGAGCTCTGTCTCTGACTAGTAGAAGCAATTCCACATGTAGCTGCCAAATAACATCCAATTTATTACCTTTTTTCTGCCTATAACACCAACTTCCTGTTTCTTAATAAGACGCCATAATTCAAACTTTCGTCATTTCTGGTCGCAATTCCTCTTGTCTTGAGCAACCCCTCAAGATCATTTTAGTGCTTATATGACACGATTTCGATAAACCGTCTAGGAGAAGTGTTTCAAAATACGTGATGTGCAAAAATCATATTCATAATCATAACTCAAATTCTTCTAAGATTCACTATAAAGTTTAAATGTAAAACTTGTTCAGATTCAGACAACACATATGCCCATCAAATCTGGGCCATTTCCATGAATGTATGTGTCAACCACAACAGACAACGTGCTAGGTGGCGCTATAGAGTCCCTGAGACACACCCTTGGCCAGAGCTCTGTCGCTGAGTAGCGTTACCAATTCCACACATAGCTGCCAAATTTCAAGAGTTTTAGAGCATACCTAGTTGGTGAAAAAAGGCAAAACGTGGCCCAGAAGAAATTTAATCTGAGCAAAAACAATAGGGCTTTGAACCTACGGTGCAGCCACTTCAGTGGCCGCACCTCCGTGCTCGGGCCCTAATTAAAAAGGGTGCTACACTCTTGGGGCATTTTCATGTGCCCCTATTAACTTGATTAAAGACAAGACAAATGTCAAATTGTGCAATGATTCATTGACATATGACATTTGCAATGTGGACTCTTGTGGTGAGCGGGGCTAACAGGTGTGTAGAGCTAACAGGTGAGTGGGGCTAACAGGTGTGTAGAGCTAGCAGGTGAGTAGAGCTAACAGGTGAGTGGGGCTAACAGGTGTGTGGAACTAACAGGTGAATGGGGCTAACATGTGAATGGGGCTAAAAGGCGAGTGGAGCTAACAGGTGAGTAGGGCTAATAGGTGAGTGGAGCTTCTAGGAGCAGGTTTCAGGAGGGAGACCAGCTGTGCTTCCATTGGCACACACAAACACACACACACACACACACACACACACACACACACACACACACTTTTTTTCTCTATTCATTTTACCATCCTTTTCTCTCTCCATTTCTTCAGCAGGAGATGTGAGGGCTCATGCGCGCGCACACACACACACACACACACACACACACACACACACACACACACACACACACACACGTATGCATGGCTCACACAGTTTTCCCACTGCAAGTGTTCATGTTGATGACAGTTGGTCAGCTGAAGGGCAACTCAGGTACTACATGTGTTTTGGTCAGCCCAGAGAACTCACTCACATCAGCATCAGGAGCTAAAACTAGATGCACCGCATAGCGGTACACAATATGACCGCCGCTCAGTTCTGCACATTCACACCACAAAAATAAATGACACTTGTCAACTCTCCTGTATCTCCTATTTGTGCAATTTATATGCACATATCTGCGACTCTTGTAGCTCATGTGTAAAGAAATGAGTGTGTGCAGGTGTGAGTTTGCCTTTGTGTATAAGAGTGTGTGTGTGTGTGTGTGTGTGTGTGTGTGAGTGTGCGTGTGTGTGTCTATGCGTGTGTATGTGTGCGGGCATACGTGTGTGTGTGCATGTGTGGAATCTGTGGATGTGTGTGTATCTGTGCGTGTGTGTGAGTAGGTCTATGTGTCATTCTTGACCAGCAACCCTTCCCTCAAAAGCTTAATCTGCAGGCCGATGGGTGTTCAGTCACTAAATGTACATAACAGGTAAATTGATTTATTTTATAGCCCCCCATGGATGAAATTCCACAAAACTTGGCATGCTCCCAGAGGATGTTAGGTTAATCATACACATGAAATTTGGTGCAGTTCAACATTTCATCTGAAGATAGGGGCGATTAAAGCAATATAATATTGTATTTTCCTTTTTTACTATGGGTGTCACAAATCACGAATGACTGGTTATAAGCTAAGTTGATGCGGGCTCTTGAGACCAACATACCATAAACATTTCGTCATCCTCTGTGTCACGGTTCAGGTAGTTATTTAGGAAAAACTGCAATTTTTGGGTTTCAGTGGGGGCTAGCGCGGGGGTGGAGTGGCCCCCAGGGACGAAACCAAATGTATCCGTAAAAGTCTCTTGGGGCTACATGCCCACCAAGTTTCATGTGTCCTGGTGTTAAGGTGTCCCGGGAATCGTTGACCAAAAATTTATGGGGAAAAAAGAAAAAAAATGAAACTTTGACAAAAACTATATGACCGCTATGCTAGTTATGCTAGCGGCGGTAATAATAAACAGTCAAAACCAAACTCACACACTGGTCTCAGCTGGTCAGCTGAAGTGCAAGTCAAGTACTAAATATGTGTGTGTTGATCACCCAGAGAGGCCCTATTTGACCATATAAGGCATGTAAGGGCACAGCTACTCGCTGACATCAGCATCAGCAGTTAAAATATTCATAAACCAGCAAATGAAACAAACTCACACATTTAACCACTGTGATGATGAAGTGATAAAAAAATAAGAAAGAGGAACTAGAAGCTCTGCTAATTGGGTGTGGTGTTTGGTTAATTGTGTGAGGTGTTTAGAAAAGAAGAGCTCTGTTTTCAAAATTGTGTGCAAACGATTGGAAAAAACTGCCCACCGAGTGTTCTAAGGATAAAGGTGACACCTACATCTCCAAATGAAGAGGCTCCCAATTATGCTAGATACTGAGCAGAATTTTGTGATTTGCTTGGCCCTTTTTTTAAGGCTCTTTCATCTGTTTCAAATTGGGCCCACTCCTCATTCGAGAGTCGGTGGATGTAATTACCAAAGTTACCTGAAGTGTTTGCTACACCTCTCGTAGCAAAGTGGGAACCAGGGTCACTGGTGTTCCATTGTTGTTTGTACACTTTGCCAGACTTGTGGGTGGCTTTTAAGGACGACTTTAGTGTTATCATTAAACACATCATGAACAGTACTTTCCATCCCATATTATTAGGCTACTCCTTTTTCTACGTTATCGGCGGCAGTCACGACGGGGGAGAATGTTAGTGTTTGCTGCATGCTGTCATCAGGCCTCCGTCCGCCATTGCTCGCGCATGCGCACGCACACACACACACACGTCAAGCTTCCTCCTCTCTCTCTCTCTGGGTGCACACAACACTGGGCTCATTTGAACTCTCCAGAGACTGACTTGTCTGTGTGTGTGTGTGTGCGTGTGAAGAGTGTGTTCTCCAGGATGTGTGTGTTGCTTCCGCAGATGAGAGCTTTTGCTGGACTTGTTGTTCTACTGGTCACATCAACTTATGGTAAGTGTGTGTGTGTGTGTGTGTGTGTAAAATAGACTAGATTTATTTGTCTTATATATTTCTTATTTATTTATTACTGCTACTTTAAGGTTCATGGGGCCTTCATGTCTTGGTGATGTAACTGGAACTGATGTAGTGACTTGTAAAGGGAGCTCACAGTGTTGGCGTCTGGTCATTTCTAATGATGTAGCCCTGGCTGTACAGCTCTATAACCCCCACTCTAGGCCCTCACATATTCTCACAGCCATAACCTACTCACACATGTGTACAATACATGGAGGAATTACTGACATTAATAATCTACTCACACATGTGTACAGTACAGTGCAGGAATTACTGACATTAATAACCTACTCACACACTACATTAGCACTCTACTGTATAGTATGTCCCTTCATAAGCAATAGTGTCCTGTAATACCAAGTGACACTGTTACTGTCATCTAGTAGAGATTGATGGTAATCTTGATACCACAGATGAATGAAGACCCAGTCAGACCAATGGCAGGACAAATAAGGAACAGATTTTTATTTACAATGATGTGCATGAAGCGAGAGATAGCATGACTTCACCTAAAGATCAGCTGCTCTAACTAGACAAGGAAATAGTTAGGGTTTAAGTACTCAACAGCACAGTAACAGTGGCAAAGCCATGGACACATCCAGTCTGCCCTAATCAATGGCTGTTGACACGAAACAGACAATAATAAGCCTTCCATGTTTAGGAGCAGTACATATATCATACAGGGTCACACAGGAGCACAGTGAGATTTCTAACGGTAGTGTGCTGTTTCTACTTGATATACAGTGAGATTTCTAACGGTAGTGTGCTGTTTCTACCCGATATACAGTGAGATTTCTAAGACTAACAGTATTGTAGAACTCCTGCTGTGGCACTATTTGCCAAACACAGTCACACACACACACACACACACAGGGCAGTTCAATGCAAAAATAATAAAAAGACAAAATAACAAATAAAGCTCATGATGTGTTCAAATGATGAGAATGAATCTCCTCTCTTCATGCAGGTCTGGACTCCATCTGTGATGTTACTCAGGATGCTGAATGTTATGGGGCTCTGGGAGGACCTGTGTACCTGCAGCTGATGAGGAACGCCAGAGAATATGCCCTGGGCCTCTTTTATGGCAGTTCATGTGTTTTTAGAGACAGAAGATCCAAGTCAGTGTTCTATAATGAGTTCAACACCACATCAGTCCTTCAGAGGTGGCAGTTTGTTCCTGATAACGGGACCATGATTATCAACCCTGCAGAGAGGAGAGACACAGGAACATACAGAGTGCAGATCACGGAGGAGTCAACAGGGAAATCAGTGGGAATACACACAGTACAGCTGACCATAGAAGGTAAATCACTTCATCTCTTCTCTGATGTGATAACAGATGTAACATCTCCTGCATTGTAACACAGAGGGGTTTAGTGAGGATCTTAAAGGGGTCTATAAGGACACAGTGCAGTGGATGATTAAAAGTAAATATCCTCATCCTCTGTTAGACATTAGTAAGTTCAGTAATCAGACTCTAATGGCTGTAAGTAAACTCAGAGAGTGTGAGCTGTCTTCCCCCACCAAGCCTCATGTGTGAAACACACAGATACAGGATATGAACTCAGTAGTACGGAGGGGTTTGTCTTTGAGCTTCTCTGAGCTGATCCTGATTTGATCAGCAAATTGTCCCATTCACATCTTTCACTGTACATGTTTATTTACCTGCGCCAAGGAGGTATATGTTTTCATCGGGGACCGGCGTTTTCTGTCTGTCTGTTTGTCTGTCTGTCTGTTTGTTAGCAAGATAACTCAGAAAGTAATGGATGGATTTCAATTACATTTTCAGGGAAGGGAAGGGACATGACCCAAGGAAGAAACAATTACATTTTGGGAGTGATCCGTTATTCCATCGAGATTCCGGAGGCGTTTATGTATTTAGCTTAGTGGTGTAATGGCATGGTATGGCCACGTGGTGGCGCTCTGAACAGTTTAGGTTCAAATGTATGACAACTTAGGAAGAACAATGCAGGCGGAGGTCTGCACTCTCTGAGTGCTTTTCTAGTGCATTTTACTTTGTCTTTGAGCATCACCGAGCTGGTGATTCCACAGAGCATGTTTGTGGTGGATCATGTTCATGTGTTTTATTGTCATGCCTTTTCCAATGAATTCTACATCTTTCACAATAGATGCTCATATATTCTATTTTATTTTCTTAACTGAGTGCCTTTTACTCTCACTGGGTGAAAAGGGTCTGAATCAAGGGATATTGTCCGGATATTTGTTATGACATGCAGCATATCAGGAACAATTTTGGTCATATCTTGAGTTTTTAAGAATCAGTGGAAATATGACTTATTTTGACTCCTGATTTGCTAATCACAATTTGATGATCACAAAATGAAAACTATAAACACTCAGAGAGCGCAGCTACCTCCGCCTGCATTGTTCTTCCTAGGTTGTCATACATTTGAACCTAAACTATTCAGATCGCCACTGTTATATTCTGCTCCTTATGAACTGACTCTGGCTACAGAATTTATTAGTTCGGTCCAACTGGACAACAGTTTATTAGTTTGTCTTAACACATTACACTCAGTACATCTCAACTCTTGTTCTGTCTAAAGTGTCACACCCTAACAGGTCCGTGGAACAACAATTCCTATTGTTACATCCTTTCTCTTTTTTGTTTTGTTTAAGCTGTGTGACTGTTAATAAATCATAACAATATAAACATCTCTGTCCGGCATAACTCATCTGTTAAATTCTGTAAAAATAAATGTCTTCTTAAGACTAGGTAACAGGAACCATATTCCATCTTGATATCCACTCCACTCTGTTAAACATTTAAAAGTCAACATAAAAATTCTGTAGGACCTAACACATAACCCTTTGACTATGAACACACACACTGATAACAAACAACCCACATTATCATTTTTTCAACATGTATGGTCTTACAATGTTTTCGCTTGTTTGTTTTTCAACTACATGAACATTCCATCAAGATTGGATTTTTCTTTCTCTTTCTTTTTTTTTTTTTTTGTTTAAACCCTCCAAAGTCCATGAGTGGTCTATACCGCTACATTAACCCTCAACGTCCATGTACCGCTACGGTCTGACCACCGTGCGACCAGCCCTTGTGATCACAGGTCCATCTTTGTCACCAGGTGCACCTTTGTCACTCAAGTCTGCGTCTGTGCGCGCGTGTGAGTCGGGGGTATCAGTCAGAATGTCAGTCTCTATGTCCATAGGGTCGCCTAGGGCCTGTTCCACAGCGCGTCTGAGGTGTTTTCGATTCCTCCTGAGGACACCACCAGACTGCACCTGGACGTCGTACGATCTCGCATCCACAACTCTCAAAACCTTGCCTGGTCTCCAGACAGTATGGGGTTCAAACGGCTGTATTCGCACACAGTCACCTGGTTTTAGAGTGTCCAGGTCTCTGGCTGCTTTGTTATAGTAGTCACTCTGGCGCTGTTGATTACTTTTCTGTGCTTGTTCCACTTTTGGCTGCAGAAGGCTAGCCTTTTCTGGGCAGCAATGTTCTGGTCCGGCGGCTGAGAAGTCTTTGCGCTGGACTGGTCTCCAGGCCTTGTGATGGCGTGTTACGGTGATCTAGAAGAGCAAGGTAAGGGTCCTGTCCAGCCATTTTTGCTTTGAGTAACAGTCTCTTGGCTGTCTTGACCGCTGATTCTGCAATACCGTTGCTCTGAGGATGCCCAGGTGATGTGTGAAGAGAATTGCGGTCCATTGTCGGAGAGGACAATGTCAGGGATGCCTTGTCTGGAAAAGTGGGTTTTTAGTTTCCTTATCACTGTTGTGGATTTTGTGTCTGAAAGATAGTCTATTTCCCAGAAGTTGGAATATAATCTACCGTGATGAGATAGTCTTTGTTGTCAAACGAAAACAAGTCCGTGCCCACCTTAGCCCATGGCCTGTTAGGCATTTCATGTGAGATCAGTGTTTCTCTTTGTTGTTTGTAGTCCACTGACCTGCAAATGTCACACTTGGCTATATATGTCTTGACCTGGTCATTCATGCCGGGCCAGTAGACGCACTCTCTGCCTCTCCGTAGGCATCCTTCCACTCCAAGATGAGAAGAGTGCAACCGGGACGTGATATCTCTTCTTAGGGCATCAGGGATGACCACCCGTTCACCCCGGAACACTATTCCATCTTGGTAGCTTAGTTCATCCTGGAACGACCAGTATGGCCTAATGTTGCTTGAAGTCTTTGTCTTGTCATTTGGCCATCCCTGTAGTATGGTTTCGATCAGAGTCTGCAGTGTTGAATCCTCTTTTGTGGCAGAACGAATCAAGCTGAGGCTGTCTGTGGAGATGGGGACATGGTGCAACATATTAACAGTCTCTATTTCAGCCTCTACTGAGCCATATGCTGAACATTCGGGCAGATACGCTCGACTCAAAGTATCTGCTAGCACCATGTCTTTGCCTGGCAAGTACACAACATCCACATCATACTTCTGAATGCGCATCATCATTCTCTGAAGTCTTTTGGGTGCACTCAGCGATGGTTTCCTCACTATGTTCTCTAACAGTTTGTGATCACTTTGCACTGTTACCTTGCGGCCATACGTGTACTGGTGGAATTTCTCTAAACTGAAAATCATTGCTAAGAATTCCTTTTCTATTTGGGCATAGCCCCTCTCTGTCTGTGTGAGTGCTCTGCTTGCAAACGCTACAGGCTTACCTCTCTGCACCAGTGCTGCACCCAAACCGGTGTCCGATGCGTCACACTGCACTGTCAGTTCCTCCTCTGGGCTGTAGTATTTGAGCACAGGCGTGTTCGAAATAGTCTCTTTCAATTTGCGAAATGCCTCCTCATGTGGCTCTGTCCACTTCCACTCAGAGTCTTTGTGCGTGAGCTGCCGGAGTGGCTGACAGTGGTCAGACAGATGAGGACAAAACTTAGGTAGGTAGCTAGGTAGTTTACCATACCCAACAGCCTCTGAACTCCTTTAACATCTGTTGGTTTTGGCATGTGTCCGATGGCACGTACCTTTTCCGGGTCTATCTTTAATCCATCTGCAGTCAGGAGGTGTCCTATGTATGTAGCCTCCTTTTGCCTGAGTTTGAACTTGTCTGAATTGAGTTTGATGTTTTTCTGTTTGCATCTATCCAAAAACAATCTCAACTTCTCATCATGATCACGCTGTGCCATGTCTTGAGTCTCACCTTGTCCAGTGATCAGTACATCATCTGCAATGATGTACAGACCTGGCAGATCATCCAGTGTTTGTGTGAGTCTTCGCTGAAACACTTCAGGTGCTGGACTTATCCCCATGGGAAGTCTCAACCATCGGTATCGTCCAAATGGAGTGGCGAATGTACTCAGAAAGCTTGACTCCTCATCTAACTTCACATGCCAGAACCCGCTTTTGACGTCACAGACTGTAAACACCTTGGCTTTGGACAGGTCAGGGAGAATGTCCTCTATTGTTTGCAGTGGGAAGTGACTGCGCTTCAGCGCTTTGTTCAAAGGTCTTGGGTCAATACATACCCGTAGCTTCCCATTCTGCTTTTGCACAACAACCATTCCATTAATCCAATCGGTGCTGCATTCTACTGGTGTGATGATTCCTCTGCGTTGTAGGTCTTGTAGCTCGGCTTTCAGTGGTTTCATCATGGCGACTGGCACCCAGCGCTTTGGCAACTGCACAGGTTTCACAGAGCTGTCTATTTCCAGTTGATATTCTCCTTCTAGGCAGCCATCTCCAGAGAACACATCTGCATACTCTGCTTTTATCTGGTCCATTGTCCATTGTCCCCTGTTACTCTGCATTACGGGTAAAACTGTAACCATGCCGTCAATTGCTAGGATATTCTCATAATGCACTTTTATCAGCTGCATGCCTTCACTAGCTCTCTTGCCAAGCAGTGGCACAGTAGTACCACCACTATCTACCACTTGGAACTCCAGCTGGTACAGCTTCTGGTTCCTCGGGTTCCTCAGCTTCAGCTTGCATTTACCCAGTGGCTTCAGTTTGCTTTTGTTGTACATCACTAATATACTCTTATATCTGCGGTGCGACGGCCCTTGCACTGCGTGTACTTCCTCCACTTTGACTCCGGAGATAGCCTTCACGTTCTCCCGTGACAGTTCCGCGGCCCTGCACAACTGTATGCAGGAGTCGAGCGTCAAGTTCTTCTCTCGGAGAAGTCGTTCTCTCATGATAGTGTTGTTGCTCCCACACACGATACGGTCACGAATGAGCGAGTCTCTCAACGTTCCAAAGTTGCACGTTTTCGCTAACACTTTCAGTTCCGTCACATAAAAGTCAATAGTTTCACTCAAGCCTTGATTTCTTGAGAAAATCCGATAACGTTCCACAGTTTCATTGACACAAGGATTGCAGTGAGCATAAAATTTTTCGACAATGTCCTTCATTTTCCATTCATCTTTATCCACCTCACCCATCAGTGTGTCCAGCAGTTCTCTGCCACTCTCGCCGACAAGATAGCTGAAAAGTTTCCCCTTCGTCTTGTCGTCATCATCGTCCAAAGTTAACACATAAAGCATAAACTCTTCCCTCCAAGTCTTCCACGACTTCGCGAGGTTACCGGAGTCCATGCACAGTGGCTGTGGTGGTTTTAGTCCTTCCATGTCAGGCGTTGGTATGCTAATTTCAGCCTTATGCTAATTCTAGCCTTGCCACGCTTACAAAGACAACGCGAACGTCTTAACTCCCTAACTTGAAGTCAGACGGTTGTAAAACCGGTCAAGTCCGTGACCGCTGCCACCATGTTATATTCTGCTCCTTATGAACTGACTCTGGCTACAGAATATATTAGTTCGGTCCAACTGGACAACAGTTTATTAGTTTGTCTTAACACATTACACTCAGTACATCTCAACTCGTGTTCTGTCTAAAGTGTCACACCCTAACAGGTCCGTGGAACAACAATTCCTATTGTTACAGCCACCTCGTGGCCATACCATGCCATTACACCACTAAGCTATATACATAAACGCCGACGGAATCCCGCCGAAATTAGGATCACTCCCAATTTAATTGTTTCTTCCTTGGGTCATGTCCGACCTTCCCTGAAAATCTCATCGAAATCCATCCATTACTTTTTGAGTTATCTTGCTAACAAACAGACAAACAGACAGACAGACAGACAGACAGACAGACAGACAGACAGACAAACGCCGGCCGGTCCCCGATGAAAACATATACCTCCTTGGCGGAGGTGATGAGTGTTGAGATAAATACATTATTCAGTCATTAATGAGTTGTATTGTTGTTGTTGTGTCTGAGAATATGCACGCTGTTAAGTTGAATTAATTTTACAGTATTACTGGGTAGGTGTAGGGTTAGGGTTGGAGAGAAGGTGGAGAGGGACACTCCTGCTCTCATAACATGTGGTTGCTTTGTCCTATACTAGACTTGAAGTTACTAGTATAACTTTAATAAAAAGAGTAGCAAGTTCACCGAATGTTCACAACAACAATCTCAGTTATTCTGCACTTCATATCACAACACATTGCAGTTAGTATCAACCAAGGTAAGTGCGCCCTCTGATGGTGTGGTGGAATTGCAGGAACAGCACATAATAGAAGAACTGAATACACAACACGCTTGATCCACCATGGATGGGCCAGGGATGGAGAAAGTCCAGACTGTGATCTCATTGTGACTTGTGATCTCAGCCAGTCCTGTGATGTGGGTTCAGGGAGCAGCCTGGAGTAGGAACCCTGTGGGGTATACTACGAATCTCGATTAGTGGGTTAGCGAGGTATGTTGCGCTCAAAGCCAGGGTATGCTGTCATACGAAAGTGGATTTGTTTTAGCGTCGCTGTATCACCATGGTATCTTATGCTCGCAACCAAACCTGGTCGGGAGCAGGTTATGTGCTTAGTTATAGCTCAAATCGTGAAAAATCACCGCCCTCTGACCAATTCTAACCAATCCATTATCTTGAAAAACGAAGTTATCTCACGTGTGCTAATCTGTCAAACTTCGAACAGGTTCAGCCCCGCCTCTGCAAACATTTTGAATCTCGAAGGCGCTTTTAACTATGTTGCGCGTGCAAATATGTCACTACTATGGACGTGCATACCATGCAATATTTGATGACCATCGATTTTTTGATGTTATGGGTTAGACACTAAAAAAGACCACCCTAGATTTCTCTACCGCTCATAATCGTTGGTTAACCTAGGCTGTCTTGTGCGTCTCCACGTTTCCCGATTGGTCAAAGTCACCCCAACCACGAGAACGCGCACAGATCTGAGCTGAAAGCCTAGTTGGACAAATTCATCCTTGAGTGAGTTTCGTAGTACCACTCAACTCTGATTGCGACTTTCGTTTTTAGCAATCCAGGTTATCCAAAGAAAACCTGGTTATGTTCAACGAGATTCGTAGTATACCCCACTGGTCTCTGGTGAACACCCTGAAGAAACATGGCCATGTGCATAACTACATTCTGATTATCACTGTGGTTCCTCCCCTTCTCCAGCTCCCGTGTCTTATGTGAACCTGTCAATCAGCTGCTCAGCCAATGGGGAGAGGAGGGTGATGTGCTCCTCCAATGGGGACAGTCCTCAGTACAGCTGGTCTCTGGATGGGAGGCCTCTGGATGATGCTGCTGCTGATCTCAGTTCAGATAACCAGACTCTCCTGCTGAGGGGGGATGTGACTGGACAACTCACCTGCAGCGTCAGGAACCACGTCAGCAGCACACACACCACCAGACTGATGGAGCTCTGCTCTGGTCAGTGACTTCACAGCTGAGTGATTTACAGTAATCATGATTACCTCTGTAATCTGTAATACAGACATCAGGCAGGTCAATAGTGATTCTGCTCTGGGGCTAGCTCATGTAAATACCATGATGTCTACAACTCTGATTGGTAATTAGAGATTGAAATACTAACAAGTGATGCACAGGAGGAGGTTAAATCAAACAATTTGATATGCTATGATAATTGCAATGATGCATTGTTTACTTCAGCTGTTGTCCACTATATGGTCATGACATTATGTCGTTACCATCTGTTAAACACATATAGCATGTTTGTAAGATGCTTACGCCCTCTGCTGGAGGAAGTGTTTCAGTCACATATGGTGCTACAGGTGCTGTTTCCTTTCAGGTGCCTCCACCACTGTGTCTGCAACACCAGCAAACCACACCCTCCCCTCTGCCCCTACACAGTTCCCAGGCTCAGGTAAGACGGTCATCACACTGAGAATGAAATATTAACAGGGGATGCACATGAGAAGGTTCAATCAAATAATTTGATAATTGCAATGATGCACCGTTAACTTGTTCATCTTGTTCATCAAACTAGATGTACCGCAAAGCGGAAACAAATATGACCACCACTCAGTCCTGCAGAATTTCTGGATTCAAGTGTGGATTCCAGTTAATGTTGGCAGTTATTCAAAAATGGATTACAAAGGATATTTCAAAAAGGTTCTGCAGTGGGTACCACTTTAAATTGTCCGGTTTCATGCGTGAATCACACATTTATGAAATGTGCATACGACCAAAATTAACAAGGTTCAGCTGGATGTCACTGTGGCTCGAGATCACTAATGATCTCTTTTGGACGTATAATGCACCTTCATGTCGTAAATTCTAGGGGCGAGGCCATTAAAACGAGCATATAGGGGTGTGATATTTAAATTATGCTTGTTTCCAGCCGCCACATTTATCAACACACGTTTATTCTTACGCTGGAATTGGAGTGATACGAAAGTTTGATGAATCACACGTGAGCCCCGTCGTAAGATGATTTCTGCGGTCAGATGTACGCTGGTTTCAACGCTCGGTTGATAAATGAGGGTCACTGTATTTATATTTCCCCAGTGAAGCTGCAATGACCCAAATAACCACCAGGTGACACTTGGCAGCAGGGGTAGGAACGTCAGCATTCTGTATTTATTTTTCCCCAGTGAAGCTGCAATGACCCAAATAACCACCAGGTGACACTTGGGAGCAGGGGTAGGAACGTCAGCATTTAGAGCTATAATCAAACAATCCTGAAGCAAGCTGAACATCTTTGCTGCTTTTAATATAGCCTATCGATACGCTGCTCCAAACGGCACAGAGTCTCACAATAAAACTTGTTATTGTTTATGAAGGTGTCGCTGTTATTTTATGAAGAGGCATCTGGTCAACAGTGCCAAAATCACTGGTTGGCTCTTCAGAAACGATGGCAAAACACTGCCAAAATTCGTGTCTGTAAAAAAGATTTGTAGCTTTGTAGATCTACTTTGAGCATGACATATAGATGTTGCACTTGTCCCAATTGCTACCAAATTGTATGCACAAAGACATAGGTTCCTTTATTGCCTGTAAATAAAGCTGTTCTGCACACATTCTAACTAAATCCCTGTCAACAAAATATCTCAGCAGATTCGCATTTTGCATACAGACCAATTAATTCCACAGCTACAAAACGGTTCTACAATTTTTTTTATACAGTTACACTCAATTACACATGTGAGTTGGTGTACAGTAACATAAATGAATTTATTGTGTGGCCCCCCCATGAACAGAATTCCACAAAACTTGGCATGCATTCAGATGGTGTCATAATGATACACTTCCAATTTCGTGCAGTTTTGACCATGTCAGGTCACCTGCGATTACAACACCTCATTTTTGCTTTTTCATTTTTAACTAGGTGGCGCTATAAGCGGATCAAAATGAAAAACAACGGTTCCATAATATCCTTATGGGGCTTCGTGCCCACCAAGTTTCGTGCACCCCGGTCTTTCAGTCTCCCGGGAATACTTGATGGAAAATTGCTCATGAGCACAAAAAAAAGACTAAACCTATATGGACCTGCTGCTTTGCTATGTGGCGGATCATAATAATACCAGTGTTGTAGACCAGCTAATGAAAATGAGAAATATAAATGTTGTGTGTGTGTGTGTGTTTACCCCCAGGCCTTCCTCCACATATCGTGTACATCTTAGGAGGCGTTGCATGTGCTCTAGTGTTGGTGGTTGTCGTGACAGCTGTGATTGTTTGTAAGGTGAGTCTTAGTTGCATTCCGTCCTTTCAACCAAATTTTGACCCAACGCACTGGCCATTTATTTTCCTTTTCAAGTGAATGGGAAGGCATACAGGAAGGAACAGGATATGTACAGTAGAGACTACTGCCATATTGGCATTCTGAACTAACCCCATGCATTTCTAAAGAGGATTCTCTCAGTGCAGTGTCTCCTCATTCTAGTATACTCTGACTCTTCTCCGAGTTCCACAAGGTCTCAGCACAAACCTCTATGAGGCCAGCAGGGGGTGCACTGGAAGCTTCTCTTTATTGTTATGGGATGTCCCAACTCAGCACATACTAAGCCACAGTCAACTAATCCTCATGTGTTTTGATTCAAGGAGTCTATGCAGTATACAGTACAGTAAAAGTCATCCAATCCTGTGTCCTGATTCCTCTCCTAGAAGCGCAGAGTCCAGCTCCAGGACCATGTCAACATGTCAGTGCAGCAAGGGAGCGTCCCAAAAGGTCCGGATGACGTGGGAGAGAAGAATGACAAGGAAGCAGAGGAGATGGATGATAATGATTATGAAAATGTTGAAGAGGAAAATGATTACCAAAATGTAGACCACTATGGCACAGAGGAGGACATTGATTATGAAAATGTAGACCACTATGGTGCAGAGGAGAACATTGATTACGAAAATGAAGAGGACATTGATTATGAAAACGTCACTGTATGTTTTGACCCTTAAACATGTCTGACACACACACACACACACACACAGACACAGACACAGACACACACACACACACACACACACACACACACACACACCCCTCACATACACATTTACATCTGTGTCAGAACACAAACTGCTGTGCTCTAGCCTGCTAACACTGCTAGCGTGTTAACATTCAGACACACACACACACACACACATACACACACACACACACACACACACACACACACACACACACACACACACACACAATAACTCAGATGCTAACAAACCACATGATGGTCCTCAGCAGCAACAAGCAACAGTATTTTACTGTCAATTATATTTTACAGTAAAATTCTGGCAACTGTAACTGCCAGTAGTTTACTGTAACCTATATTTTACAGTAAATTGCTGGCAACTACAGTAACTCAATAATATGTGGGCTGAACTTGGGGGGGCGCTGTGGCGCAACAGGCTACAGCTCTCATACCATATACGGGTCCGAGTACCCGTGGGGACCCAGGTTCGATTTTGACCTGCGGTCATGTCCCGATCCCACCCCATCTCTCTCTCCCACTTGCTTCCTGTCTACATCTTCACTGTCCTATCATAATAAAGCCAAAAAGGCCAAAAAATATACTTAAAAAAAAAAATAATGTGTGGGCTGAACTTGTAAGTTTAAGGTCCTAACTACAGCAGTTAGGGATTATGGGTAATGGGTGTTTTTTGTTTATAATCTCTCTAAGGCAGTAGTCTTCTGAGAATTACATTTTAAAGTAAAATAATGGCAGCTACAGTTGAGAATATGACTTCTACAGTATGATATAGTTGTTGTATTTTTTACAATATAATCTAGTCATTTTATAGTCATAAATTGTATAGTCATAAGATTTCTACAGAATATAGCTCAGACAAGAGCTAGCCTTAAAGGAACACTTTACCGTTTTTTTCATATTAAACTACGTTATTCCCTTAATTAAGACAAGTTGATACATACCTCTCACGTTTCAATGCGTGCACTCACTGGCTCCGGTGCACGCCGCTACTTTGATAGCACTTAGCTAGCCCAGTTAATTCAGTTCATTCATTAGGATCCAAACAAAGATGTTGTCCGAAGAGTTATTCCGCCACACAATAGGCTATAGTTATCCCTCTTACCTGCTTAGAAATGCACTACATTTTATTTTGTCTCACCATACTTGGTCTTGTGACTACTCGTGTAACTGTATTTTAATAAGGAAAACATGGAGGTGTTTGATCGCTTCTAACTTCACCTCTGTTTGGAACCTAATGAATGAACTGGGCTAGCTAAGTGCTATCAAAGTAGCGCCGTGCGCCAGAGCCAGTGAGTGCACACATTGAAACGTGAGAGGTATGTATCAACTCGTAGTAGTTAAGGGAATAACGTAGTTTAATATGAAAAAATGGTGAAGTATCCCTTCAACATTGTAACATTTTTACAACACTTTCCATCATCGTAAAGCCCGATTTGATTGGTACAAACAGTTCTGGTTTAGGTGTGTGAAGTTGGCACCTCATATGTTGAAAATATGAATAAAAGGTGTTTTGATTTGTAAAACCTTTACATACACAGGAACAGAAAGCAAAGCTATAGCTAAGTGGCACTGTGTGCCAGAAAGAATGAATTGAAAATGCATTGAAAACAGTAATATTTCCTCCCGCCCCCAGTGTCCCTATCCGCTATTGCAACCTTGCAGTTTGTTCAGGAGACGATCGTTCCCCGTTTACATCTGGAAGGCTGAGACGCATAAAGAACAAGAAGAACCACGCTTGCAATTTAGATATTTATATATAGCCTATATATGTATAAATATACACGCTAAAGCTGTCGGGGAAGCTCTGCAGAGAAATATGCAAGCATAAAACGAGCGAAAATGAAAAACGAAACCGAAACTTAAGATGAAATCGCCAATCCTGCATAGTTTCTCTTTAATATGAAAATGGTGGAGTGTTCTTTTAATCACCTCAGTGGTGTCACCTCAGGTGTGCTGCTCTCACTGTGAACCTTCCAGCTCCGGAACAAAACATAAACAAACAAACACACACATACTGTACATACAGTACACACACTATACAGTACACACACACACACACTGTACATACAGTACACACACACACACACACACACACACACACACACACACATATACTGTATATCAAACTTCCTCTTCTCCCTCTCTCTGGGTGCACACAGCTATAGGCTCAATTCAACTTTTCCAGAGACGCTCTTGCCTGTGTGTGTGAGTGTGAAATAGGAGTGTTCACCAGGATGTGTGTGTTGCTCCCACAGATGAGAGCTTTTACTGGACTTGTTGTCCTACTGGTTACATTGACTTATGGTAAGTGTGTGTGTGTGTGTGTGTGTGTGTGTGTGTGTGTGTGTGTGTGTGTGTGTGTGTGTGTACAGTAAGTTCTCTCCCTTTTAAAGTGTGAGTGTGTGTTTGTGTGTCTCTTTGTAAAATAGGCCAGATTTAATTTTCTAAAAAAATCTACTAATTTGTTTCATGGAGTTCTGATGTGATAGTGATGTTCTCCTGGAACTGATGGTTGTTGGGTCTCATTTAGTGACTAGTTAAAGCTCACAGTGTTGGCGTCTAAATAGATGTGGTCATTGTTTTTTTTGTTTTTTTTTCAAGTATATTTTTTGCCTTTTTGCCTTTATTAGTATACTGTAGGACAGTGAAGAGGTAGACAGGAAACAAGTGGGAGAGAGAGATGGGGTGGAATCGGGATATGACCGCAGGCCGGATTCGAACCTGGGTCCCCGTGGGCACTCGGACCTGTAAATGGTATGGACGCTGTAGTCTGCTGTGCCACAGCGCCCCTGGATGTGGTCATTGCTAATGATGTAGCCGTGTAATAGCGCGCTAATACCAGAGATGGCACAGAGACGTTGTGGGGCAGGGGCTCAAGTGAAAAAAAAGATTTTTCTCATAATTTTTCAATTTTAAAAATGGCTTTAAAACAAGTGGGTAATTGTAAATTATAGGCTAGCAAATGTCTGATTATCCAATTTATTAAAATACTCTCACAGTCATGCAAATATTTAATACTCAATATAGACTTCTACAAAATAATCAGTTGTAGTATTACAGTAAACCATCCCCCCTTTCACATATAAGGCTGAACTGTCTATTGTCAAGGAACAAACTAGTGGAATGAATAGGCCTTTTTTTCTTTTTTTTTCTCCAGAGAGTTAATAACCTACACGCACATGTGTACAGTACAGGGATTACTGACATTAATAACCTACTCACACATGTGTACAGCACAGGGAGGAACAGCTCACAACAGTCTAATACACTATGTGTGCTGTAATAGGTAATAAATGGACACTCTACTCACACATACAGGCTACTGTATTTTATTTAAGCATACATTCAATTAGAAAGTTACATATTTTAGCCAATCAAAGTTTTATCATGTAGTCAGAGGAGATCATAAATGTTTGTGTGGTTGAAATGTACCTACATGCTCACCGGCGTTCCTTACACACTAAATGAAAATGAAACACAAAAACAACGAATGAAGCTCATTCATACTGATGTGTTCAAATGATGAGAATGAATCTCCTCTTCATGCAGGTCTGGACTCCATGTGTGATGTTACTCAGGAGGCTACATGTTATGGGGCTCTGGGAGGACCTGTGTACCTGCAGCTGATGAGGAACGCCAGAGGACATGACCTGTACCTGTATTATGGAAGTGCACGTATGTTTACATTCAGAAGATCCAAGTCAATGTTCTATGAGGAGTTCAACACCCCATCGGTTCTCCAGAGGTGGCAGTTTGTTCCTGATAATGGGACCATGATTATAAACCCTGCAGAGAGGAGAGACGCAGGAACATACAGAGTGGAGATCGCTGATGAGTCAATAGGGACAGTAGTGGAACATGCAGTACAGCTGACCATAGAAGGTAAATCACTTCATCTCTCCTCTGATGTGATAACAGATGTAACATCTCCTGCACTGTAACACAGAGGGGTTTAGTGAGGATCTCAAAGGACAGTGCAGTGGATGATTAAAAGTAAATATCTGCTCTGTTAGACATTAGTAAGTTCAGTAATCAGACTCTAATGGCTGTAAGTACAGTAAACTCAGAGAGTGTGAGCTGTCTTCCCCCACCAAGCCTCATGTGTGAAACACACAGCTACAGGATATGAACTCAGTAGTACGGAGGGGTTTGTCTTTGAGTTACTCTGAGCTGATCCTGATTTGATCTGCCAACTGTCCAGTACAGTACATGTGTGTGAGAAAGGTGCTTTGCAGCCCCTACCTCACATGAGGGGTGGGTGTGTCCTCAACACTTTAGGTAGTTTCAAAGGGGGTGGCAGAGTATAGACGACTCTCATAGCTAAAGGTGCAGGTTTAATTTATTTAAAAAAAAAACTAAATTCTTTGAAAAAAAGAAAACTTAAACAGCCATCATAGACAATAGAAACTCAATATCTTTAAAATGCATCCTCTCAGCAAGCTGACACAGCAACTGTGCCAGTGTCGCACACCACTCTTCCATTCTCCCTTTCACCCTTAAATACATAATAATAATAATAATGTAGTACTATAATAATAAATATAGCTGCAAGCAGCAATGTGGGGGCCAAGCAGGCAGGGCAAAAAGGCCAGAGTTGCCATGGTAACTCAATGCTGTTACGTCAGGCATGTAGTTTTAAGCAGTCACAAGAATTTTGATGTCAAACAACCCAAGATTGGCCGAGAAGCGAGCTCACTTCCTGTTCGGCGGCTTCGCCGTCAATTTCGATTGGCTATTGCGGGTGGACGGTTTAAGATATCCTTTCGAAAAGCACAGCCTATTTTACACTCGGGCTGAAGATCATCCCTGTGAAGTTTCGTGCAGATCGGATACGTTTTGTGACCTGTGGAAATGTTTAAGAGATTTTTATTAAATCCAATATGGCGGCCAAATCAAATAAGGTTGATGTCACAAATTGAAATGGGTCAGCCTAAGGACCTCCCACAGTATAGCTAGACATCAGTAGCAAGTTTAAATTCCAAACACATCAACAGCTACAGGCCAAAATGCCTTTTTGCTAACTGCGGCGCCCCCTAGAGGTCAAAGGTCACCAAATTTCTTGAGCCTCATCCTGATGGGGTCTAGAGTCCATGTACCAAGTTTGGTTTTGATGCGCGCAAGGGTTGCTGAAATATGAGCCCACTTCCTGTTTGGCGGCTTCGCCGCGAAATTCGATTGGCTGTTACAGGCGAACGGTTATAGTTCCGAAGAAAAATATTTTCAGTATACAAGATGGTCTGTAGATTATTTGTGTGAAGTTTGGTGTTGATCGGACAAAATCTGTAGGAGGAGAAGGCTTTTAAGTGTTTTTGACAAAATCCAAAATGGCGGAAAATCCATCATGGCGGAAAATGACGTCCGTTGAACTCAGGCTGGTCCAAGGATTCCAATGATACCTGACTTTTGAAAATTGACCCAAGGGGTCAAAAGTTACGTGTGTGAACGTACGTCCAACTTTGACCTGTTGGTGGCGCTAGAGCGTATGAGCTGCCGACATTAAACTTAGTGAAATTAATCATTTGACTGTCCCCAATCAGTGTGTCAAATTTCACAACTTTCCCGTAGTCGGTTCTATGGGCTGCCATTGATTTCAATGCACAGAGGAATAATAATAATAGTTTATAATAAGAAGAAAAAATAGAAACACAATGGGTGCCTTCGCAGCTTCGCTGCTTGGCCCCCAATTAGACACACACCAACTCATCACCCCCATGTCACACACCAACTCACCACCCCCACAACACACACCTGGCTTTCCACTGTCCCGAGAGAGTGGATACGGAACCAGCCCCAATGCGTCTCACATTTCCCCCGGGGAGTTTACTGAACTGATACGTATTGTGGTCGCAAGGGCTGCTGGCAGGGGGGAACTGTATGTGATTATCAGTGTAAATGCTATTTGGAGTTGTGCACTTGCCACTAGGGTGACAGGACAGGAAGTCTGCAACAGAGTTTTGCTTCCCTGCTCTGTAGTGGATCTGAAACCTGAATGGCTGCCAGGATAAAAACCATCGGCTTATGCATTCATTTGAGCCTTTTATTCTCCCCAACCAAGCAAAAAGTCTCTACCCAACAGGTAATATTGAAAAGTGTCCAAAGCCCAAGGGGAACGATATGGCTTATGTAATAGTGCCTTCATGCCACATCGGATATTCAGAAATTCTAACCTCCAATAGAGGAAAAATGAATTGATCGCAAAGTCATTGTCAGATTTTTTTGCGAAATCTTGTGCCTCGAGGTATCTGACTTGACGTCAGTATCATATTCTCCAACCACGGTGGACTCCCTTGCAACAACACAAGAGACAAATCTCACTCTCATTACAAATAGGCAAGCTAGCCTAATTTATCACTAAATGAACACTGCAGATAGAAACACTCCCCTGAGACATTTCCCTTTTTGCTTTGGAAAAGGAAAAAAAATGCTTCAGATGAAATAATTTGGCGGGCCCACTGCAGTACCTCTACCATAGGGGTCGTGGACACAGTTGTGCTCCTGCCTGGTTGGGCTATACACAACTATGTGGTCCAGATATACCAGTGCCCTCCACAAGCCGGTCCATCAGTCTTTGGAGGTGGCTGGCACCCCCTGCAGGCCAAAAGACATGACTGTAAACTGGTGCAGGCCTTGTGGTGTATGGAAGGCAGTGTATGGCTTAGATCCCTCAGCCAAAGGAACCTGCCAATACCCCTTGCAGAGGTCCAAAGTGGAAATAAAGCGCATCAGTCGAAGGAGCTCGATAAGGTCCTCAAGCCTTGGCATTGAGTAGGCATCGCAGTTGAACTGAGCGTTTATGTGCCTGAAGTTAATGCAAAATTGAATGCTCGTATCTTTCTTCTTGGCTCAATGACCCCAAGCTCCTTTATGAACTCCAACTCTTCCTGGAGTGCAGGTAACAAGTACTCAGGGATCCTGTAGTGAAGAACGGGGTCAGTTGATCATAGGGGTATCTTCATGGTGCTTATTTATCAACTAACATGATAAACCATGGTTATCATACTTACTTACTTATCCTCTTCGTCCCGGTTGGGGCATAAGGCTGCAATCATACACTGCCACTGAACCCCGCCTCGTGCTTTGGCCTGTGCTTCGTCCTAGGAAAGACCCATCCCCTTCAGCTCTGTCATCACTGTCCTTCGCCAGGTGTTCTTTGGTCTACCCCTTTATCCTTCCCGATTGGGGTCCATCTCATGGCAACCTTGGATGGTCTTTCATTGGGCATCCTCAATACATGGTTATACATGGTTATCATGGTTACCTCAAAAAATGTGCATAGCTACATTTCTGATCATCACTGTTGTTCCTCCCCTTCTCCAGCTATCGTGTCTGATGTGGACCTGTCAATCATCTGCTCAGCCTTTGGGGAGAGGAGTGTGAGGTGCTCCTCCAATGGGGACAGTCCTCAGTACAGCTGGACTCTGGATCATGGGAGGCCTCTGGATGATGCTGCTGCTGATCTCAGTTCAGATAACCAGACTCTCCTGCTGAGGGGGGATGTGACTGGACAACTCACCTGCATCATCAGGAACCACATCAGCAGCACACACACCACCAGACTGATGGAGCTCTGCTCTGGTCAGTGACTTCACACCTGAATGATTTACAGTAATCATGATTACCTCTGTAATCTGTAATACAGACATCAGACAGGTCAATAGTGATTCTGCTCTGGAGCAATTTCACGTAAATGACCACTACTCTGATTGGTTGTAAGAGAACAGATGATGCAGGTGGGTTTCCATCTGTTCAGCTCTGGGTTCATTCTTACTAATGTGTTAAACTGATGAGGGTAAATGGTCTTACTATTGTGTTAAACTGATGAGGGTAAATGTTCTTTCTTAATGCAGGTCTGAACTCCATCTGTGATGTTACTCAGGATGCTGCATGTTATGGGGCTCTGGGAAGACCTGTTTATTTGCGGCTCATTGAGGACACCAGAGGATGTGAACTGAAGTTATTCCGTGAAAAGAAGAGAGTTTTTACATTCAGAAAAAACAAGCCAGGATTCCATGATGAGTTCAACACCCCATCAATCTTCCAGAGGTGGCAGTTTGTTCCTGATAACGGGACCATGATTATAAGCCCCGCAGAGAGGACAGACTCAGGAACATACAGAGTGCAGATCTATGAGTCATCAGGGAGAACAGTGGGAGATCACACAGTACAGCTGGCTATAGAAGGTAAATCACTTCATCTCTTTACATTAACACTGAACAATGAGATCTAGAGGTTTATAGTTTGATAATTCCACTCAACATGCGAGTAATTTCTGAGGCTGTGATGATTGTTATTACGAAAACTGTTACACATGCTGTAGAATCAGTGCAGAGAGGTGGATTTGGCAGTAATGTTGGGGGATTAAGGCCGGGATATACCAACCCAATTATCGGCCACCACACGTTGTTGGACAGTCGGTCGAGGCGGGGACTTGAGTCTGCTTGGTGTGTCCCGTGCCATTGTCAGTCAGAGGAGCCGTCGGTGTTCATTTTGGCCGATTTGACATGTCGAATCAGCCAGTGGCAGTCGGCCTCAATGACCATTCTGATTGGTGAAATGATAGCCCTTGACTAAACGTTATCTTGGATGACCATTAGCCCTACATTCAGCTATGTAAGTTTTGAACCCATGTTGATTAACTATTCTAACATACTTTTGCTAAAACTAATAGACTACCACACATTGAACGTATGTCATTGCAGGTTAGTTTGCAACAACATAAGTTTAACAAAGTCCTTAGTTGCTACCTAGCTAGCGAACATCACTTGCAGTTCCCATTCACTTTTCATTAACTAACGTTAGGTAGCTAGCTCGGTTAACAGGCAAAAATAAATGATTTATTCTACGTCCAAGAGTGTTTCTTGATGTTTATATTCGTATTGCTTAATCAGAGAAGTCCGAAACTTCTTCTTCAACTTCTTCAACTTTCTATTGGCAGTGGTGAATCCTTTGATTAATCTAGGTAACTAGACAATCTTTTTGGCTCTAAATCTTTTAGCACCACCTGCTATTACATCTTGTGCACACACAGAACATACGCTCAGCGTCGCATCGGTGTGCTCAAAGGTACCTTTTTTGACCGACCTGGGGAGCCGGGAGCTGACTGATCAGTCTGACTGCTTTTCTGCCCACGGTCGGCCATTGGCTTGGTGTGTCCTGGCCTTCACAAGTTTAACGACTGTATATAGCAGTTTGCTAAATTTAGCGTTTTTGCATAATCCCTTCTCCCCTTCAGCCCCTGTGTCTGATGTGGACCTGTCAATCAGCTGCTCAGCCAATGGGGAGAGGAGTGTGAGGTGCTCCTCCAATGGGGACAGTCCTCAGTACAGCTGGACTCTGGATCATGGGAGGCCTCTGGGTGAAGCTGATGCTGATCTCAGTTCAGATGACCAGACTCTCCTGCTGAGGGGGGATGTGACTGGACAACTCACCTGCAGCGTCAGGAACCACGTCAGCAGCACACACACCACACCTGTGCTGTTTAGATGTTCTGGTTAGTGACTGTTTTACCCAGCGTACACACTGTCTCCGTCCGTCAACGGATCACGGAGGTTGGATCTGCTGTATGTGTATTTGCATACACGTTATCTGATTGGCTGACGGATCCGTCGCTGCCTGAAAAGTTGAACATTTCTCAACTTTCTTGACGGAGGCAACGGAGCTGATGCGACGGACGGACCCACAATGCATTTCGAGTCCGCCCCATGCAAAGTGAATGAGATCCGTTGACGGACGGAGACAGTGTGAATGCGGGGTTACACTTTCTCAGGGACTGTTTCACACAGAATTACAAATTGTCTGAAATAAATCACAAACTTAACAGGCTGTGGTTTGAGGCATGTCACACGCAATGCAACCACTACTGTTGCTGTTTACAGGCGGTATTTCTCCAGTGTTCATCAGTGTGTGGTTGGCAGAGATCATCATCCTCACATCACTGCTGGTGGGAGGGTATTACCTCTTCATAAGAAACAGGACATCACACACTCCAGGTCAGACATCACACACATTATGCAGAATACACAAAACACACTTTTACACCACGCATGATGACACACTCCAGGTCAGCGTACACATTGCACATTTTATCTTCTGTTTTCTACACACCTGAAACAAGAGATCTCATCCTCCAGGTGAGCGTACAGACCTTCTGGCTGAGAGCGGCTAGACTGTTACGGTACTAATGTGTTTGTTGTTTGTTATTTGTGTTTTTCTCTCGGAGAAACTGGTGTGTCTCGTCTCCCTCAGATGAGTGTAAGGACCAGGAAGTGACGCTCACAAGTCGCAGGAGGAGGAGGACACCAGAGGAGGTGCAGATGCAGTGACTCCCCATTGGTCCAGAGGAGGTGCAGAGACTCCCCATTGGTCCAGAGGAGGTGCAGCACCAGACTACTTCTTCTTTCCACTATCGAGTCTCTGATCAGTCCAACAGTCATAGTAGCCTAATTTGTACTAGATCCGTTGATGTTGTAAATATGAAACAATACTGTAAATATATAAAATAATTGCATGTCTGCAAATTAGCATGACAACATTACCATTCCATTGTGGTGACCAAATGACCAGTGGCGGTTCTAGACATTTTTAACAAGGGTGGCCCTAGTAGTCATCCAAGAGTGGCATCTAGATAATAGGGGTGGCACGGTTTTTGAAAAATGCTCCGAACCGTGCGGTTCGCATGTCACGGTTCGGAGTGTGTCTTCGTCGTACGGTCCTACGGTTCAGGCTAGTTATGGCATGCGCAATTGATTCCCATATGTGACGACGTGTTTCCCTTACGTGCGAGAGTAGGAGTATGGAGTTTTGAGTGTGTGACCGGACCAATGGATGGTTGTCGACTACGCCACCCTGGATCTAGTGTCCAGGGACCCCAGACCAATATCAAGTATACAAATTACACCTTAAATTGCACAGGTCCAAATACAACAGGCAGAGACGTGAATTCCAGTACAATCAAACGTTTCTTTATTGAAAAAGACTGGTTAGGGGAGGGGAGAGGGAGTGTGATGTTTATACTGAAAAGAACTGGCATAATAGAATAGAATAGAATATATACTTTTTTGATCCCGTGAGGGAAATTCAGTTCTCTGCATTTAACCCAATTTAACCGAATTAGTGAACACACAGCACACAGTGAACACACAGTGAGGTGAATCACACAACCCAGAGCAGTGAGCTGCCTGCCCAACCAGCGGCGCTCGGGGAGCAGTGAGGGGTTAGGTGCCTTGCTCAAGGGCACTTCAGCCGTGGTGAACTGGTCGGGGATCGAACCGGCAACCCTCCGGTTACAAGCCCGATGCGCTAACCAGTACACCACGGCTGCCCCAAGGGCATGGGTTAGAAAGATATAAAAACATATTTTATTATTATTATTTTCTTACTGTACTGCATGCTATGGCAGCACAATTAGACGTAAGTTGAAGGCTAACAAAATTAATCTTAAGACATTGACTGGGAATGCAGCATTAAATGAAAACAGAAAATTATACCGGCAGGTAGGGCTTACCTGGAGGGGGCAGCAGGCTATCTGAAGGGGGTGTCCACACGTGCACTCTCACTGCAGAAAAGTGTCACACCACTGTCACAGCAAGCCACCACCAGCACTCCTTAATACACTCAGTAATAGTTCTACACTCCAAGGTGAGATTCAAAAAGCCCGCCACCAGGTGACTAGCTACCCCCGGCAAAGATAAACCACAGACCTGCCAAAACATAAACTGATCAAAAGAAACAGCAGCAAACACGCATGCATAACATACGTAAGGGATGAAGAGAGCTGTTGAGATTACATGGGTAAACACCCTAGCAGCGATACATGCATGCAACGTTCAATGACAATAAAGCTTCACACGGCAAACAAAACCAAACAACACAAACGAGCACACACAAACACAAGCCGAAAGAAAGCACACAAGCAACCTAGACAGATACGCCAGGGAAATCCCAAGCAAGCACACGCAAGCACCACAAACCCAGAAAACCTAACGCAACGCGGAGGAGCTGTAGCGTAAACACAAGAAATGAGCCTACTACTAACGCTATGGACAAGACAGCAGCGTGACCACACTAAACAGACAAGTGGGGCCGAGCCAGGCCACCAACACTCGTGGCCATTGATCTATGCCGTGAAGGACACTATGCGAACACACCGGGCCGTGGTCGTAAGCTGCAGAGGAGAGACAACTAGGGCTACGTGCCGGTCGGGTTCCATATGGCAAAGCCCGAGTGGGCTTGCGATAGACTCCTGCATGAAACCCAGGGACAGATCGGGAAGGAGACAGAGGAAGGTGGTCTTACCTACCAGTCTCCTTTATACTAAATCATGGCCTAGTACCGGGAACTGAATGAATGAACCTGTGTTTGCCCCGCCCCCCTCGTTAGTGGGGATCAGTTTGTAGGGGAAGCAGAAAGGGACAGACCGAGCAGGAATGCAACTGGCTACAAGTGCTGCGCGCAAGGTTTTAGAAATGGCAAGTGCGAGAGATCATCCCTAGCGTGGTCAAACTGATGCACCTGACCCTGCTCGGGTGGAAGCATGTTCTTCCGCAACTGTAGACTATGCGTGCAACTTTACCAAACAGTAGAAGTAAACTCATTCTCCTTGGCCCGCTAAATGGACACCCGCCCTCGACATGCACATTAATCCAAATAGAACATTCACAATCGCGAACGCAATGACGCACAGAAGACGATTAGCTAAATTACTGTTAAAAACGGTTAGCATCAGACATTTGATAAAATCTATTGCATTCAAGTTGACTGACCATCTCAATACCAATGTTTTCAACTCCAAGGCTTAAAAGGGCCTGTCCCAAGGAGAAAAAGTATTAGCTTACCTTGAAACTAAAACACATGTGGGGAAACTGAACAGTCCAACCAGTAGAGTGTGATGAGCTTAAGCTGCATTCACATACGTCGCTACTCGCCCATCTCTGAGCGAGAACTGTCAATGTAAAGTGAATGTGTTCTAGCTGAATGTGGCCAGGACAGGCGATGCGAGGACTAGCGATGCGATGTGGGCGGGTACGAAGTTAAAATAATTTTAACTTCCAGCGATGCGAGTGAAGCGAGTACCAAATCAGAATGTAGAATAGAGATGATTGACAGTTAACGGAAGCGAGGAGTGATGTGCGAGTAGCGATGTATGTGAATGCCCCTTTAGCCTGCTACTTTGTTTACAATATTTTGAGGCTTCAGCCAGACAGCTGAATTTAAGAGGTGGAGTTATAATGAATAGTAGGCTATAATCTGCATAAAGTTTGCTGTTATGAATAGCAGACATGTCAGTATATAGAATGAATAAATAATTACATTCACACTATTGAAAGGAGAGCGATAAAAAGGCGATGCAATGAAAAATATGGGTGGACGACCTACATTTTGTGCTGGTGCACCATCCCTGCCAAATAAATGAAAAGATTGTTGAAATCATCAATGTCTTCCCTCTTGCTTTATCAAAAGCTCAACTGAAGCTTAAAGTTTCCTCAGACAATAATGTGCTATTGTGTGAAGTCAAATTCAGTTTGTGCATTATTACATGATAACTATTCTCTAAATACTCTAGCCTAATTGTGGATGATTAAGCTATGTGCTGAAATATGTTTCTGGAGTGTTAAAGAGTAAAAGAAAAAATAACAACAAGAACCGCACCGAACCGAAAATCGTGACCCTAAACCGTGATACGAACCGAACCGTAGATTTTGTGAACCGTGCCACCCCTACTAGTTAAACAGAAACAGAAGGACGTAGATCATTCTCTCACATCAAATGTCTGTGTATTTGGATAAATACAAATACGAATATATAAATATAAACATATACATATACACATATCAAATGTTATTTTGGTGTATTAAAATGCATCGTTGTTTTAGAATTTCCGAACGAAAGGGCTGGTAGACTAAGGTGCTTTTACCATAATGTAGGCTATAAAATCATCTACCTTGTCTGATTTGTGGAACTATTACCTACAACCCTTTGGAGGTGAATAAAGAATGTAATTGGGGAAGTTGATGTGGGCGATTGTATGGAGACTAGAGCTCATAGACGCCAGGCTGGCATTTCATTTAGCCTGGCTCGCTCTCGCGCATAATTTTCGTTGGTGCATGAATGTGCGTCCATGGAGGGCGGGACTTGAGGTTGTATGTATTCAAAATCTGCCGGCCGTTTTGCGAATTCCGTACCCAACCTTTAAAAACACTGTATCCAAATGGCTTCAATGAGGAATGGGAGATGTCCTGTTTTCTGTAATCCTTATTAAGTGTTTGATTGCTTATTTGCACACTGTTTGCTGCCTGGTTACTACCAATGTGTTGGGGTCATGTGATTGGCTTTGTATGTATCTTGTAATTGTCTAATGATCATCTCTGATTGTATGCACCTGCTTTGGACTGGTTAAATGGTTGGCTCTATGTGCTATCTCTCATTTGCACTGAGGATAGGCCAGGGGACTGAAACGTTTGTACAGCACATTTTGCACTTTTTTGCACTTTAGCACAATGTGAGAAAAAAAGCGTTTTAAAAAAACATACAAAATACAAGTGGTTTTAAACTAAACCTCTCTTTTTGACTTGTGTTTTTCTGAGTGCGAGTCCTCCTTGTCTGTTCAGAAAGTTTCTCAACCCCAGCTGTTTTAGCCCTATACATTTCATTGCTGCAGCCAGGGGCAATACAGTATAAACCCTGCAGTCCTGTTACACCGTGTCCTAACTGCAAGCTACGTGACCGAATGCGTGTGACAAAATCAGTTCCATTAGCCATGACAGTTAGCCCAAATGGGCTCTGGTTAGCCTCCGACTCAATCACTCTATGAAGCTGCACAGTGCTAGTCATTGGATGTCATGTGATGTCGCAATGTTATTCATCGAAACAAACCCATATTTTTTTTAAAGCAATGAGAAACAAAAAAACTGTTTTTGTTCTCTTATGGACATGAATGGATAGCACTCACATTTTTAAAACTTTACATATATATAGTCCATGAGTAAGAGAACATGTTGAAAAAAAATTGAGATGGTGAGTTTTCGTATTTCGAGGCTATGGGCCTTCAAAGATGGCCAAAATGGTGTTTTTTCCTGAATTGTATTGCCTTTTTTCAAGGACAAGATGAAATGCAAATCCAACATTTATTTTGTCCTGCAATAGTATGCCACTTGGTAGACCATGTGAATGTGGTAGATCCGACCTGTCCATTTTAATATTCCCTCAGTACATGAAGTTCGTGGTGTTGGTTTGATTTTTATGAACCTCGTAGAAGGCCAATATGGGGTTTAAACCCATTTTTTCTGTTTGAGGGATCGGATTGCCATCCTGTAAACAGGATAAAAATGTTATATCCCATTTTTACTCGTTATTGATCCCTTAGAATATGTTCAGAAGTTGTCAAAAATGGCCAAGTGGATCAAGTCACACAAGGCTTAAAATGTAATATAAGACAGATGAGATACTGAGGGAGAACACTGTGAAATGTATAACCCCTGTTACGATGGCCTTTGAACCTGTAGTAGGATGGACTGACTGCTGCCCCTGTGTCTTCCCTCTGGCCTGTCAATTGGCTAACGAGGGGCGGGGCAGTGACCTTAATTGGTTAACTGGCCAAGTGCAGCCTATTTAAAGAGCTTGGTGGCTAGCAACAGTGGAGGCTCTGCTGCAAGAAGGTGTGTGAGCACACCAGAGCCTTCCACCAGGTATGCAATCTTTTTGAGTGTTAATGTTTGTAATAGTTTTTGTCATTGTGATTAATGTTTATCGTTTTATGTACTGTAGCTGGGTGCCCTGCCTGTCCGGACCACGGCAGGGGTGACATTGCCAGCCTGCTTCTCTGGACTGCTACAGTTGGTCGGGCTGCTGTCTTGTCTTCATTTAGTTTTGTTTGATGTTTGATTTACTATTTTGTCTGTTACTCTTGGTTTGATCGTTTTTGTCCATTGTCTTTCTTTTGTGAGCAGGCAGAGTGTTAATGGGGGGGGGGCCTAGTCACCTGCTGGGGAACTAGAGTGTGTGTACTGAGAGTTGCTTGCTGTGGAGAGCTGCACTACTTAACACTTTCATACTGTAGAATTGCTGTGTTTGGTATAAACTGGTCACCGTTGATATTAGCCTGCCCCCTCAGGCAAGCTCTGTCTGTCTCTGTTGAATGTCTGTCTTTTGTGTTCAATAAATTGTTTATTTAAGGAATTCATGTCTCCAATATGCTTTAAAGAACCTGTGCAGCTCTGTTTGGTAAAGGTCCCGAGCTCCTAAAGATTCCCTGAGGCGCTAGGCCCCAGGGTGGCGTAGTCAGGCTACAGATTTGGGGTGGTTGCCCTGACCACCCTGTTACAAACCCACTGTGTTAACTGAGGTTAAGGGCTAAAAACACAAAGAATATTTTTGAAAATGGTTCTTTGAATACCCATGTACTGTAGATCTTCAAAGAACTTTATGATATGATTCTTCAAGGGCCCCAGAGAGCCCCCTCCCCAATAATACTATTATTAGGGGACCCAGAATTACTGTCAGTCATAGGCCCCAAATTCTCCTGCAAGAAAGCGTTGAGTGCCCAACTTTGTGACACCACCAAGAGGGCAGATGAATGCTGATTGAGAAAGTAGTCAATTTCTTACACCCTCTGCTGGAGGAAGTGTTTCAGTCACATATGGTGCTACAGGTGCTGTTTCCTTTCAGGTGCCTCCACCACTGTGTCTGTCACACCAGCTACCCACACAGAGTGCCCAGGCTCAGGTAAGATATCACACCGTGCTGCTATTACACCAACATGATGTTAATGAGCACAATGTATGTGTGTGCATATGTGTGTGTGTGTGTGTAGCAGCGCAACACATCCACAAGGAGCTCTAAAGTAGAGACTTGAGCTCTTCATACTATTCTGCACTGACTCTTACTACTCTTATACTCTACTGTTTCTGCACTACAGTGGTGCTGTTACCACACTGCACACAGCTGTACCTACAGTACATATCTGTCTGTATGGTTCTTACTGAATATCCATATTTATTCTGTTTTTTTTTCTAATAATATATTATTCTGTTAATACACTGCATATTATTTGTACTACTATTATGATGTTACTACACAGCACATATCTGTACATGTTGTTCATACCTTGTTCATACTACATAGCCATATTTATTCTGCTCTTATAATTTATATTACTCTATACCACCTTCTGTAAACCAACTTTACACTACTGTCTACGCTGCACTATATGTCTTGTGCTGTCTAAGCACCACCTGTCTATGCTTTGTACATCACATTTTTTGCACTTCTGGTTAGACACAAATTGTATAACTGACACAAACTGTGAAACAGATGGGCATGACACATGCAATACAACAACTACTGTTTTATTGATGATATTATGTATGATAATGTTGCTGTCTGCAGGGGGTATTTCTCCAGTGTTCATCAGTGTGTGGTTGGCAGAGATCATCATCCTCACATCACTGCTCGTGGGAGGGTATTAGCTCTACATAAGAAACAGGACCGCACACACTCCAGGTCAGTATACACCTTTTATCTTCTGTTTTCTACACACCTGAAACAATCCTCCAGGTGAGCGTACAGACCTTCTGGCTGAGAGTGGCTAGACTGTTACTGCACTAATGTGTTTGTTGTTCGTTATTTGTGTTTTTCTCTCTTGAGAAACTAGTGTGTCTCGTCTCCCTCAGATGAGTGTAAGGACCAGGAGGTGGCGCTCACGAGTCGCAGGAGGACACCAGAGGAGGTGCAGATGCAGTGACTCCCCAGTGGTCCAGAGGAGGTGCAGCACCAGACTACTCCTCCATTCCCCGTCCACAGACACTCTGATCAGTCCAACAGTCATAGTAGCCTGTTTGTTACCAGACCCAGTGACCAGTGACTTTAGGAATCCATCTTCAATTCTGCTGTTTGTTGGTGATACAATGCTCACTGATGCTCACTGTTAGAATGTGTGTGTGTGTGTGTGTGTGTGTGTGTGTGTGTGTGTGTGTGTTTGTTACCGTTTCCACATTATTCTACTTATGTGCACTTCTTATGCTCATATTAACCTTAAGATAGCTTATTGATTGTGTGTATTGCAGTTTACTGATATAATATCTCAAAGACGTGTGTGTGTGTGTGTGTGGGAATGTTCATATACTCTATATATGCCATACAGTGTGTGTGTGTGTGTGTGTGTGTGTGTGTGTGTGTGTGTGTGTGTGTGTGTGTTGATTTCATGACTTCTATATTATCACATGTGTGTATGTGCAGTATAGTCCTGCACTGGATGATACTCTGTTGATGTTGATTCAAATAAACAGCTAAAGATGCCAACAGCAGATTCATGCTGTAACTCGAGTATTCACCACTAGGTGTCACTACATCTACTGTGTGTGTGTGTGTGTGTGGGGGGTGTCTATGTGTGTGTGTGTGTGTGTGTTAGAGTCCTCAACGGGCCTGAAAATTACGACCCGACCCAGCCCTTGGCTTTCAAAGCCCGAGCCCGAAGTAACCCGACGCATCAATATGAATTATCTACCCGAACCCGGCCCGACGCCGGGGATCGAGTTTTCCCATGTTATCCTATGGAGACTGTCGGGCTGTGGGTCGTTATAAGGGCACTTATGTGCAGTGGCATAATCCACGTCAAAACCTAATGAAACAATATTTTCCACAATAGAAACATGATATAAATGGGAAAACTTACTGTTCTTGCTATAAAAAAAGGCAGAATCATCCACAAAGCACGATATTTCAATAACCACTTCATACATGCTTCACTATGATGGCAATGAGTTGTTAGCTATTCACGAAGACGTATAGCCCAGCAACAATCTATCTAAGATAACACATTTTGGGAGTACCATTCATTATATGTAGTATAGTGTATAATGTAGTATAATGTAGTATGTTTTGAAGTTGTGGGAAGTTTTTTATGGCTAAAACTATGTTTCATCCATTCCATGATTGCATGCATGTTGCATACAGCAGCCAGACTTTCTTTACGGTAGACAGATAGATATACGCCTACTTTATTTATCCCCAAGGGGAAATTCATGATGATTCATGGTAAACAGCAGCGATGATTAATAAATGTTTTTTTGTTTTTTTCACTGAGCGGAAAAGATTAAGCCCGTGGACCGACCCGACCCGAGTCATCTGATTCTATTTTCGACCCGAACCCGGCCCGAACCCACGGGTCCCGTCGAGTTTGTCGGGCCGACCCGGCCCGTTGAGAACTCTGTGTGCACCTTTCACTGCTTGCAAAAGAGGCATGCAGGTTAGAGGTCATATACTTTTCATTGGCCCACTGAAAATAACTATTCGTTATGTTTTACAAATGAGGAGTAAAGGGACAAATATGTCTATTCGTATAGTGCTTAGACTGATTGGTGTTCAGTTTTCTCTCTAAGTGTTTCCAGGTATGTGTGTGGGTTTTACCAATTACCAGGTGTTTTCCCAGTGGTCTCCTTTTTGAACAAAATATCTAATGTAAGAAATTGTGTGTAGTGTTGCAATAAGTGTGTTGCAGAATTGCAAACAATGTGTAAAGCAGAGACTGTTTTTAATAGTTTGTTACACAGTGTTTAAAGTATGCTACAAGAAGTTTAGGTATTGAGGCTTTGGTCTAAACTTTTAGTGTGTAAGCAATGGGCAAAAACTGTAAAACGGTGAGGTTCCTCTTTCTCATCTCTATAAACAGACAACCTCAATCCATTTCTCAACACACAGGACACACAGGTTCCTCTCCTGACTATTTCCTATGTCCTCACCTGTCCTCTCTGTCTTCATCCTCACTGTTCTCAGATCACCTCCTCTATCACATCTTCTTCATCTACAGGGACAGAATCCTGTGCAAGCATGAAGCTTATCAATGATATCAGCCTCTTATCCTAGCAAAGGTGTTGCTGAACACCTTTCAGTCAAAAATGCTAAACATGTGTAGTAGTAGTGTGTGTAGTATGATGGAGCGTTAGTATGAAGGGGCAGTAGTGTGATGGGGCAGTAGTATGATGGGGCAATAATGTGATGGGGCAGTAGTATGATGGAGTAGTAGTGTGATGGGGCAATAGCGTGATGGGGCAATAGTGTGATGGGGCAGTAGTGTGATGGGGCAATAGTGTGATGGGACATTGCACATTGGACATTGCACAGGGCAGCGGAACTCCACTGGAGTTTCAGAACTCTGCCTGCAGCTGTCCATGAGCACAACCACAATCAAGTGTGAGTAAGGCTCTTACAGCATCTACACACACACACACAGAGACGTCAGTTAGAGCCAAACTTCCTCTTCTTGCTCCATCTGGCTCTAGTTGTACACAGCCCTGGCTCTAGTTGTACACAGCCCTGGGCTCATTTGAACGCTCCAGAGACGGACGGTGTGTGTGAGTGTGAAAGAGAGAATTCACCAAGATGTGTGTGTTGCTTCCACAGATTAGAACTTTTACTGGACTTGTTGTTCTATTGGTTACATCAACTTATGGTAAGTTTGCCTGTGTGTGTGTGTGTGTGTGTGTGTGTTGTGTATGTTTGCAAAATAGGTTAAATTAAATATTTTCTAGAAGATACTATTGCTGTTGGTTGTATGCTATACTATTACAGGGGAGCTACACCAGACGCGTAACTGAAGCGTCCCATTCGCGACGCGTAAAATCCATTTTAGAAGATGGGTCTATTTTTTTCGGAAGTACGCGCAACTGTTGCGTCTGGTGTAGCTACTTCCATTGACTACAGTGATAATTAACTGCTGCGACCGGCTGCAACATACACGTCGCGAACGGAACGCTGCAGTTACGCGTCTGGTGTAGTTCCCCTGTTAGTTGGTATTAAAATACACTATGACTGTTGGTTCTCATTTAGTGACATGTAAAGGAAGCTCACAGTGTTGGCGTCTAAATTAATGTGGTAATGTCTAATGATGTAGCCCTGGCTGTACACTCTATTTGGGCCCTCACATATTCTCATAGACATAACCTACTCACACATACAGGGAATAGATATGCCTATTGTGTTTTATTCCTACATACATCAAATTACACATTTACATAGGAATTCAGGAATTTACATATTTTAGCCAATCAAAACAATATTGAACGTCATAAATTTGTGTTAGTGTCAATTCTATCAAATGGACTCTTGCAACTAAGATAGCCAAAAGAGATAATGAATGTTTGTGTGGTTTGAATTTACCTACATGCTCACCACTGTTCCTTAATGCTACAATAACACACACTGGTCACATTCAGACAATGCAAAAAATGGAAATGGACACAAGGCAAAGAATTCTCTATTTAATTCTAGATGGTACTTCATGTGATTCTACCTATTGAAGAATGCCACCCATCTATCAGTGTGCTGTTTCTTCAGTACCTGAAATACAGTGAGATTTCTAACAGTAGTGTGCTGTTTCTACCTGATATACAGTGAGATTTCTAGGTAGTGTGCCGTTTCTACCCGATATACAGTGATATTTCTAACGGCAGTGTGCTGTTTCTACCTGATACAGTGAGATTTCTAACAGTAGTCTGCTGTTTTGTACCTGATATGAGATTTCTAATGGCAGTGTGCTGTTTCTACCGTGAGATTTCTAACGGCAGTGTGTTGTTTCTACCTGATATACGGTGAGATTCCTAACGGTAGTGTGCTGTTTCTACCTGACATACAGTGAGCTCTCTAAGGCTAACAGAAGTGTAGAACTCTGATGTGACTGGGCAATCCGTCTGTTTGCCAAACACCTTCACACGCGCACATCAACACAAAAATAACTAATAAAGCTCATCCATACTGAGGTGTTCAAATGATGGGAATGAATCTCCTCTCTTCATGCAGGTCTGGACTCCGTGTGTGATGCTACTCAGGATGCTACATGTTATGGGGCTCTGGGAGGACCTGTGCACCTGCAGCTGATGAGGGACGCCAGAGGATATTACCTGAGCCTCCAATATAACAGTGTAACTGTTTTTAGATTCAACAACTCTAAGTCGGAGTTCTATAAACAGTTCAACACTACATCAGTCCTTCAGAGGTGGCAGTTTTTTCCATATAACGGGACCATGATTATCAAACCTGCAGAGAGGAGAGACACAGGAACATACAGAGTGTATATCCAAAATGAGTCAACAGGGAAAGGAGTGGGAGATCACACAGTACATCTGACCATAGAAGGTAAATCACTTTTTCTCTCCTCTGATGTGATATCAAACGTAACATCTCCTGCACTGTGACACAGAGGGGTTTAGTGACGATCTCAAAGGGGTCTAGGACACAGCGCAGTGGATGATGAAAAGTAAATATCCTCATCTGCTCTGTTAGACATTATTAGTAAGTTCAGTAATCAGATAATGGCTGTAAGTAAACTCATAGAGTGTGAGCTGTGTTCCCCCAGCCTCATGTGTGAAACCCACAGATACAGGATATGAATTCAGTAGCTTCTCCGAGCTGATCCTGATTTGATCTGCAAACTTGTCCCATTCTCATCTTTCACGGTACATGTTCATGTGTTTTACTTCGTCTTAGAGCAACACCGAGCTGATCCTGATTCTTTATCCCATTTCCACAGAACATGTCATATTATGTCCATGTGTTTTATTTTCATGCCTTTCATGGAAATCTGCAACTTTTGTGATATATGTGCATGTGTTTTATCTCAGTCTGACTTGTGATCTCAGTGAGTGTGTGTGTGTGTGTGTTTGTGTTCAAATATACCAGTGCTGATCCCTTTTCTAAGGTTCCGTATCACCAATGAGTTTTGTGTTTCATTTTCCACGACACCACCACCAACTGCCCCCACATCTGCAGCCAACAATGGAGTATCCATGACAACTATACCACCACCTACCCCAACATCTACCACCTCAGCTCTGCTGTGTGTGTGTTCTTCTGGTCAGTATACTGTGTCACACTGGATTACACAATGGCTGAAATAAATCACAGGCACTTTACCAGACAGATAGACATACAGACATACTGCTGCCACTTCACCAATAATTACAAAACTTCCCTGCAGCCATGGAAGTCTTTTAAAGGAACACTTCACAGTTTTTTCAATTTAAACTCTTATTCCCTTAACTAAGACGAGTTGATACATACCTCTCACGTTTCAATGCGTGCACTCACTGGCTCTAGCGCGCGGCGCAACTTTGATAGCACTTAGCTAGCCCAATGCATTCATTAGGATCCAAACAGAGATGAAGTTAGAAGTGACCAAAGACCTTCATGTTTTCCCTATTAAAATACAGTTACACGAGTAGTCACACGACCAAGTATGGTGAGACAAAATAAAACGTGGTGCATTTCTAAGCAGGTAAGAGGGATAACTATATTGTGTGGCGCAGTAATATCCTCACTCTTGCACTCTCTCACTTTGGAGTGAGGATATTAAGGCCTGAACACACCAACCCGATGATCGGCCGTCGGGGGCGGTCGGTGACTCGAGTCTGTTTGGTGAGTCCCGTGCCGTCGGCAGTTGTCGTCGGCGTCGGGGCTAATTTTGGCCAGTTTTGGCCGACTTGACATGTAGAGTCGGCCAGTGGCCGTCCGCCTCACTTACCAATCTGATTGGTTGAGTCTACCCTTTGAAACATCAGGTAGCAGAGGACTTTGTTTAAACTAACCATTAGCCATACATTCAGCGATGTAAGTTTTAAACTCATTTTGATAAACCTTCTTAACTATTTTTGTTAGAACTAAGTTTCTGAACGTGTGTTATTTCAGGTTATTTCCCATTCACTTTTCGTTTACTGTGCTATTAGCAAGCAAGCTAGTTAGGTTCACGGGCGAAAAGTTATTTATTCTGTGCCCAAGAGAGTGTTTCGTTGGCCTCACATACAAGCAATGGCAATAAAATAATACACACTGTGACGGGGCGAGTAGCCACCGCCACGGCAGCGAGGCGCTGCCTATATAAGACATTTGAAAGTGCTTTCTTTTGTACATAATATGTGACCATTCACAGCGAAATCAGTCGTTTTGCGCACATCGTTATTTTGAGAAAATCAACAATAACAAACTTCAGGGTTAAAATGTTGAATTTCACGTTTTCGCATAATTCGGCTGTATACAGTCTACAGTTTCATATCGTGAACGCATTTCACTGAAAAACCTACGTTTTGACTGTTAAACCCGGCGAAGATTCAACACATTTGCTGTCATTCCCGTTGTGCACGCGCCGCTTAAACAGGTGATTTCTCCTCTTCTGGCATATCGTGACAGGAGAACCATGTCAACTTTGGATGCGATTATCTTACCGATAGTTTGTGTAATACCCTTGATATACATATCGTTGGAAAGCTTAGTTTATGGCCGTTCACGTGAGCACAATAACTTAATTTACTAAATTTTACTGAAACGACTGGTTCCGCTTTACAGGGTCACATATGTTGAATTTGTGTGATTCTGTGTTTTAATGATTTATATATTTGTTGATTATAGGCATATGCCAAAGTTCAGAAGAATGATCTTCAGATGTCTAGATGTGTAGACTCTTGTTGGCTGTATGAGCTTTGTATAGGTCTTTGGGCATTCTGAAACACCTCTGTGCTGTTTTGTAATGGGTATGATCCAATTACAGGGGTGCAATCAGGCCCTATTTAAAACCCATGCCTGTAGTTGCTGGGGGAGGGAGTTGAATGTGATGAGATGTAAGTCTTAGTAAGCTCTACACTAGTTTGTGACTAGTTGCGTAGTCTGTGGTTAACTATTTTTGATATTATTTTGACTTAGTCTTCTGTCTTAGTTTTCTTTAACTGTTAAGTCATTTGTTTTCCCATTTTTTTCTTCCTTGTTTCGTTAACATTCAAAATGGATTCTGCTGCCCTCTGGCCTTATTTGGGAAAGCAATACTGTAAATTCCCATCTTCAACCTTTATTTTTGAGTGCTGTTCCACCTTCCTCACAACCGCCCGACACATCTACCTTTAACACACACTATATTATTATATATATATTTTCTTATTGCTTAATCAGAGAAGTCCGAAAACTAGTTGCAATTAGCTTCTCGAATCCTGCATGATATCTACACGGCTCGGCTGACTCTGAAGCCTGCAGTTATGGGTAATGTATCAGAGTTCACGCACGCGCAGAATGTACAATCAGTGTCGGCATCGCTTCGGTGTGTGCAGTGGCACTTTTTGACCGACCAGGGGAGACGAGAGCCCGACTGCTAGTCCGACTGCTAGTCCGACTGCTTTTCTGCCGACGGTCGGCCGGTCAGGTTGGTGTGTCCAGGCCTTTACTGCGCAGAGTCTAGTGCTCCCAATGTTATTCCGCCACACAATAGTTATCCCTTTTACCTGCTTATAAATGCACCACATTTTATTTTGTCTCACCATACTACTCATGTAACTGTATTTTAAAACATGAAGGTCTTTGGTTGCTTCTAACTTCATCTCTGTTTGGATCCTAATCAGTGTTGGTAGTAACGGCGTTAATTTGTCAGTAACAAAGTAATCTAATGAATTACTTTTCTCATTGTTGCAACGCCGTTATCGTTACTGAGAATTTAAAGCGTCGCGTTACTACAATTTGGCTGGATGAAGTGCATTCACTGGATAGGATCATATAGGATGGAATACCCTCCCCTGAGCTAATAAATAAATGTATATTAGCCTAATCACCCTTGACAGACTAGGCTATAGCTACCAAGATACTGTACATCAGAGCGGAATCTGGAAATTATTTCATCATAGGCCCACTTCCAACTCCAGGATGGGAAAAAAAGACTTGAATAGGCTACTCACCAAATCCAAGCCATTTCATTTGCACATACTGTTGCGAACTTGCCACGATAGCTTATTGAGGCATAATAGTGACAAGTAAATGCGCACTTTCTCTGTCTGTCGGATTTCTATAGTTTCTCTCACAGGGCTACTTCACTGAAACTGAACGTTATTTTCAAAGGAGGACCCTATAGATTTTAAAGATAGCCTATTTTATTTTTGAGGGCTTTTGATATCGGGGGTTACCTTACAGTAAAATTAATTATTAGCCTATTACACGTCTCTGCTGCATAGCCTACATTTCGTCAGGGCCGTTCAACTGGAGAAGGGGTTGTTCATTTATTCCCGTAGATTGCAAATATAGACTTGGTTGCGACTTCTGAACAGTTTTGTGAGTGCTACTTAATATTTGGGAAACTGCGAGTAAGGGGCTGCGACCGCACAGCCCAGGCTGCTGAAGTGCTGCGAGAGCGCAGCAAATCGTCAGAAACAATATATTTAAGCTCACAAAGACAAAATAATCAGACCGGCCCAAAACGTTAACGGCCCACCGGGAATCCTCTCGCAGCTAAGTGCTATCAAAGTTGCGACCCCCGCCAGAGCCTGATAATGTTGCTGTCTGCAGGTGGTATTTCTCCAGTGTTCATCAGTGTGTGGCTGGCAGAGATCATCATCCTCACATCACTGCTGGTGGGAGGGTATTACCTCTACATAAGAAACAGGACCGCACACACTCCAGGTCAGTATACACCTTTTATCTTCTGTTTTCTACACACCTGAAATAAGAGATCCTCCAGGTGAGCGTGCAGACCTTCTAGCTGAGAGTGGCTAGACTGTTACTGCACTAATGTGTTTGTTGTTTGTTATTTGTGTTTCTCTCTCTGAGAAACTAGTGTGTCTCGTCTCCCTCAGATGAGTGTAAGGACCAGGAGGTGGAGCTCACGAGTCGCAGGAGGACACCAGAGGAGGTGCAGATGCAGTGACTCCCCATTGGTCCAGAGGAAGTGCAGAGACTCCCCATTGGTCCAGAGGAGGTGCAGAGACTCCCCATTGGTCCAGAGGAAGTGCAGCACCAGACTACTCCTCCATTCCCCCTCCACTATAGAGTGACTGATCAGTCCAAATATTTGATAGCCTGACGTTGTCATACTCAAAATTCCAGTCAGAATATGAGTCTGAACTGCTCCATTGTGACGCAATTATGCAGTGTGTTTTCTAGTCTTTTTTGAAAGTTATTGCGCTATCAATATCTTAGATTTCGCTATCGGATGTTGTTTATAATATAAGACAACAAAATATGTGGCAGGGTAGGCTATTTGGAGAACATTTCCTCTCCGTCCGTTCACACTGCTACAACCATGCTATGAACAACTGGGGAAGGGTGGAGCAAACAGGCCAATCAGAGATCAGGGTACATGTCATGCAAACACGCTGTTTTCCCTTGATGAAAGTGAAACTAGAGTTTACACATCCACTTTGGCCTAAGTTTTAAAAAATAATCGCGTGATAACCTGTGATAAATCCTTTGTTTTTTTGTAAATGAAAGGCCGAACTGCATCTACCACCACAATTTTGATTGATCCGAACAGCTCTGGTTTGAATATAGTTGTGCGACAATGGACCAAGGCCAGACTCAGGGGGTCAAGACCATGTAGATTAGCTTTGGCATGTTTAAATATGACGCCACATGGAGTATTTAGAGCCAGCTCCGTGCATGTTTGCGAGGGTTACCAAATAAATTACCCCTCTTTTGATACTCCGTGTCTGTGGTCTTTTAATCCATGTTCAGAGCTTATCATGGGCCGTAACACAAGGTATGTGCATTATCGCCACCCTCTGAACTGGAGGACAGCTGTCTTTTTACAGAATGTCCAATAAAAATCGATGTTGGTCCATGCGTCATTTCCAGCTTTGGAACTTGGCGCATGGTCAGAGCTGACTGGCGCTGGATCCGAGCTCCAGTGTTCAATATGGCGTAGACTATGAATTGGTCGGATTTACGAGCCTAGCCTCCGCCATTCATTTGAATGGAGGGCGGGACTTAGTCACGACCTCAATTGTTGTGGATGAGGCTACCTATTTGTTACGTTCACTTTGGGAAGCGCTTTATTCACTTCAAAGGGCCTTCCCAACACAATTAAAACTCAACAACTCTGTGTGTCCCTTTATTTATCCCATTATCCCTTACAAGATAGCTTATTGATTGTGTGTATTGCAATTTACTGATATATAATAATATCTCAAAGCTGTGTGTGTGTGTGTGTGGGGGTGTGTGTGTGTGTGTGTGTGTGGGGGGGGGGGGGGGTGTTAAGCATGTTTATACTCGATATAAGGCCATTCTGTGTGTTTGTGAGATGTTGATTTCATCTCACACACACACATACAGATGATGAACTCATGAGCAATTAACCGTTAATTAATGTAAATTGACTATTTATGCATGACTATAAACTTCATTCACGCATTTTAAAGCACAACCTGTTCATCACTTTACCTGAGGGGCCACAGACATGATTAACTAATGAAAATATAATGCTTAGCTAATGAGGACATGCCTATATTTAAACAATCTGGATTCTTCGATATTCTCTGAAAGTGATCTTAATTAGTTCATGATGAGTTAATGTATTATACTAGTTTACTTACCCCTTGGAACACATTTCAAAAACCAAGAAATCAACATGATCATGTGTAATTGATCATTATTCTTAATGATTTACCCACTGTACCTAATGCTCAAGATGATTTGTTGTCCATACCTGATGTGCCAACCGTACTTAATGCTTAAGATGATGAGTTGTTTATTAGGCCTGTAGCGAGGAGTCGATGACGTCGACTAACCGACTTCAAAATATCGTCGACGTCATATTTAGGCGTCGACATATCGCCAGAAGAAAAAAAAAAACACTTGAGTCACAAAAACAAAACAAACAGTTCGCACTTCCTCAAACCAAAAAAGCCCTGCACAAAGCCCTGAAAAACTGCTCGCCTGAGGTGGTCGAATGGGAATACTTACTTTAATTTCACGTTTGTGTAATGTGTCGTGCAGCTTGAGCTGAGTGCACTTCGGTAGTGCTCGCTAACTATCCTAGCTCTCTGCAGTTTTTTCGTGCTTGTTTGGTAGGCACTTTATGTTAGCTTGTCACTGGCAGTGAGTCAGCTGTGTATTGTATTTGTTAGCATTTATTGTTGGCTGGAATGGCTAGCTGACGGCTGCATAACACTAAAGTGACCAGTGGCCAGTACACATAAATATATATTTATTATATAGTCCCCCATGGATGAAATTCCACAAAACTTGGCATACTCCCAGAGGATGTCAGGTTAATAATACACATGAAATGTTGTCCAGTTCATAACATCTCATCTGAAGATAGGAGCGATTAAAGCAATATTATATTACTTTTATCATGGGGGTGCAAATCACAAATGACGGGTTATGAGCTAAGTTGATGCAGGCTCTTGAGACCAACATACCATAAACATTTTTCATCCTCAGTGCCACGGTTCAGGTAGTTATTTAGGAAAAACTGAAATTTTTGAGTTTCGGGGGGACAGCGCGGGGATGGAGTGGACCCCGGGGACCAAACTGATTTTTTCTGTAGAAGTCTACTGGGGCTACATGCCCACCAATTTTCATGTGCCACAGTGTTACGGTGTCCCGGGAATCGTTGACAAAAAATTCAGGAAGTAGATGACGGGGAAAAAAAATAAACTTTGAGAAGAACTGTATGACCACTACGCTAGCTATGCTAGCGGCGGTCATAATTAAGTTATTGCTCACATGAACAATATCAACCTAAATTAAGGAGGTGGTAGATTAGTCTGGTTCTTTTTTAAAATAAATAACGCCTCTTTCAGAAGCCCGCCTTGATTCCGAATTTGCGCGGTGTGACAGAAGTGGAGATGGGAGAATCCGCTTAACAGAGAGGCGCACAACAGAACCGCGTAAAAAAAAGCCTACGCGCGAATGGGAGAATTCCCCCCATATACTCCACTAACGTGATAAAAAATAAACTTACCGAAGCTCTTCTCTCGTTAAAACAAAAATAATAGATCCTCTTGGTGCGTGGTATAACAAAGTAAAGTAAAAAAGGTAACAAATGATTTATCAAACGTTTCTATTAGTTATAACCGTGTAGTTCTATCGAGCAGTTTTCCTCAAATTCGAAAGCGTGGCATTCAATGCTCAGATTGAAACTAGAGGGAAATTCTCACGCATGCACAGTGGCACTGAATCTAACAGGGCTACACTAGCTTTTCAACACTCACAGCATCATTGATATGTGGAAGAGTGAGGATGCGGAGATGCAGTTTTACCATCCAAACATCTTCTGGAGTTAGGAAGAAACGCCTGTCATGTTTGTCAGTGTAACCACGACTGTATGCCCATTCACAACTTCTTATGACAATCTGTGATATCGATAGGCCTCGCGTGAGCCACATCTCCACAAATCCTAATAATTCTGGATGAATGGAATTTTTCTTCCTCTCTCCAAGGTTTGTCAAATCGTGTCCTGTGTGAGTTAACTGCAGCCGAATGACCACTGCAGGGAACCCTGTTTCCTCAATGAATTTAAATTATACATAGTCCTCACAGGCATTGGCCCTCGTCTCACATGCATTTCCAGTACTCTTTCCAGACGGTTTGTTACCTCTTTCACAGGCATGGACATACAGTAATAATTCTTGCTGGTCTGTTTGGGGGCCTGATGTAGTTCCTCTACATATTGCGCCATGAATTCCACCTTATCCCCATGAACAATTTTTACATCTGTGGATACTCGGGAATCCTTTTCTTGAGTTTTCTTCGTATGCCCTCGAGCCAAAGCTCCTCCTTAATCTGCAAGTGGTACAGACAATCATAAGCAATCATGCCAATAAAACAATATGCTTCAAAAATGTCATTACATGGGGATGTCCTTTTTAAATATAAAACAATAATAAATAATAATAAAAATAATCATTACGGCAGCCAAATGCAGACCTATTAGGTCTTAGGTATTAAATGACATGTTGTACATGCAGAAAAGTTGTCCCAGCAGCATTAGAAGTAGATATTGTAAGCTGCTCTAAGAGTGTTAGTAACTAATGCTTATCTCCAAATAAGTCAGGAAGGCTTTCATGCATGAATTCATTATGATTCATGTACAGAAAATAAATAATCATGATCATGCTTAACAAACCATAGTTCATAATGATGTAGCCACCATACTTAAAGGCTCACTGAACCCTAAAATAGGTTTTTTGAGCTGTTGATTGATTGAAAATACTCATAAGTGGTGAACTGCACTATTACCAGGGTTAATATTGACAAAAATCGTGTTTCTCGACAAAAGTAACATTTCGTCTGATTTAGTATGGGAGATATTGCTCTCTCGCGCATACTACCGTTTGAAAACATGCCATGGCATGTTGGTCCAAAATACTATTGGAATGCTGACGTTGTCCTGCACTTCTAGTCCGACACTACGTCACCGGGTCGTTACAAATTAGGACTGAAACGCCCCAACACCTGCTGCCCTGATTAGCCTACCTGTGATAAGCCATGTCTGCAGCACTCATTCCCAGATTGACACGAAATCACCATGGTTGATTGGTTGCAGCAGTGCTGCACTCTCTCTCCAAATTTCAGAACGTCTCGCCCATTTTGAAAGCCGTTTTCAGAAATGTGAAGTGGGTGGAGTTATGGGGTGAAGTGACTCTTTAATGCTTTAGTTGATGCGTTGTTCGTGCATGAGGTCATGAATGACATATGGTGAACTCATGTCAATTCCTGATGATTCATGAGATATTAAGCCATTAAGTAATGCATAAATCATAAATGAATTCATGTATGAATTCGCAATGATTCATGTACCCTTACCGCAAAGTGTTACCAATTTTTTTTTTTATCATACACCTCACTGGAGTTATTTTATCTAGGGTGTACATGGACTCCTTCAAATTCTTGATAAACATAGAACACAAGCTTACACATCATCTACACAGTCAGTCTTCAACTCACCATTACTGTCGTGTGAAACTCACTCTACCCGGTTAATAACGGAAAAGAACAGCTTGTTGTATGGCGAGTTGTAATGCTGTAACTCCGAATCTTGATGACAAGAACGACTTTGAACGCGAAACAGTGCGGGATCTCTTGTTTAGATACATGCATTTCTAGAACCGTTGACGCTGTGGGTTTCTTTTCTCTTGAGAAAACTGGAGAGCGAGTGTACACCGTACTGGAGTGTGTGTGTGTATATATACAGTATATATACACACACAATCGTGAAAGCAATGACGCATAGAAGACGATCAGCTAAATTATATGTCAAATCCGGTTAGCATCATTATTAGCATAGAATAGAATAAAATGTCTTTTGTCATTGCATTTAAGTACAATGAGATTCAAAAAGCCACTCCAGCAAAGTGCATCAACACATACAATATAAAAATCCATTTACAACACATTCATTGCAGATTTACACCCTCCACACACACACACATGCATGCATACACACGTTTCAATACATCCTCAATGCCGCCTGTGCGATAAATCATAATTGCATGTGATAATTAATAGTAAAAATATAAATGAGGGTAAAGTGCTGAGTAACAATGCAAATAGCATTATTAAAAAAGTTTAGCTTCATTTAAAATTGATATTGCCTTGGGAAAGAAGCTATTAGTCTTATGTCAGGTATGCTAGTTCTCAGAACGAAGCCTTTTGGATGAGAAGTCAAATGACTTTAAGCAGTAACTACTTCGACTCGACTGGGTCTTCCTCAGGCAATAACCTGAGGAAAAATGTTGACTGTGAAAGATCCAGTCGGGTCGAAACGTTGCAACTGCACCAATAAATATATGGGAGATTCAGCAGTGTGTGGGCATCTCACTCTTTTTCTAGTACCCAATCTTTTTGCCCTGCACCTCACCGGTGGGGACGTGCACACTATTGCGCTCTAGTCTACTTAAAAGTGACACGAGCCTGTTAAAAACATGACATGACATTTATCATGAACATTAATAATCTCATTAAGTCTTATTCTGTCTGCATTTATGCATTAATGAAGGGGCATTAATGAGGGGTTGTGAATGTTCATAACACGTTTCATGTCATAATTAGAACAGGCTCACGGCACCTTTACCTCTTCAAATAAAGTTACCCTTTGAGCTCCTAAAGTGGTCCAGTCACTTCAACTTAGCACCTTGGCCTAGATGAATGAGAGGCTACACAAATATAATAATATTCTGCCTAGTACCACCCACAGAAGAATCAAAGGTGGAACAAATAGCTTGCCGCGACAGGGATGAGATGGATGATTGTGAAGGGGGAATGCATAATGAAGACAGTGTGATGGAAGAAATTCCCACAGAAGCAGGAAGCAGAGTGTGTGTGAGGGTCATAGACTGTGCTGTCCAGACAGAGGACCCAGGTAGAGAGACGCCAGAAAACGAGGCAGACAGTGGACACAACACAGAGGCAGCTGGAAGTGACACTGGCCCTGAATGCTTGGAGGACAGTGGCGCTGTGTACCATGTACGTTTAACTGTTCCAGGGTAAAAAAAAAACAGGATATGTAGTAACAGAGGAGGATATCAAAAGGAGGATACAGGCTGAAAACATGTCTGTACATGTATTCAGGGCTTTGCTCAGGGTTTCCTTCAAGTGAATCAGTTATTTACATTCTTCTCAGTCATTTTGGTGCTTTTGTAGTATCATCATTACTTTTTGTACCCAGCGCATTTCTCCAGAAAAGGTGAAGACCTCCAAAAGCAAGTGTTTATTGTCAAACCAAAAATATAATGCATTTTGATGTTGAACCTTGACTTTGTCTTAGTTCCACACAAGTAGAAGATTTTACATTTTAGTAGTTGCAATCCTGATCTGAGAAAAGCACCAAAGCAACTGAGAGAAATAAAAACAAATGTTTCATTACCTCTGCCAAGGAGGTTACCGTAAAACTTCAAACAATAGCCGAGTCCCAAATAGACGCATGTCTCTTTTAAACGCCTGGTGTGGCTACAGATTTGGGTTAAAGGCCGGTCTCCAACAGAAGCCAGAGGGGTGTTTCACAAAAGCAGAATTAAGACATCCAAGATAATCGATAAAGCCAGGTTTGACATAGCGTTCTCTAGTCATCCTTGCTAAACTCGTTTCACTAACGCCAATCCAGGATGAACAGGAGCGTCTATGTCAAGCTAGGTGTAAGTTATTCGGGATGTGTGCGCGTTCTCGTTTCTCCCCCAAATAACTCACGGTTGGAATAAAAAAGACGCAAAAAATAGCGTCTTGCACACAAAGTTAACAACCGCTTTTGATATAGACAACAAGGAGGTAAAGTTTTACTTTTTTGGATGGGGAATCATGATTATTTCTGTTACATAGCGGGAGTAGGTGTGTCAGACCAACTGAATGCAAATTTACGCATGCACCCACGTGTGAGAGCTTCCTTGTCTCGGCACGCAACGTCATTAAGAAAGCGCTTGCCTCCGCAAAGATGCACAAAGTATGACTATATATATATTTATTCTGTCTTTAAACCAAATTAGTTGAAAACACCTTCGAAATATGTCCCCTCCACTTCCAATCAACTACTACAGTAGGCTATTCATCAAACGTCAGTCAAAAAAAGATGCAAACAACGATTTTGTAATTAATTATAAGGCCACCATAATTTAAATGATATCTAAATGATATTGGGCAGACATTCTGTTGTGTTTTGCGAGTAAATGCAAGTAGCAAATAGTATATTGGAATACAGCTCTTTCAAAAATCGCATGCAGGTCTGATTTGAATGACAGCTAGCTGAACCAATCAGATAATGTAATTACCATTAGAATTAACTTATCTTGGCTGTTAGCCTGGTCGGGAGCAGGCTAGCTTCAGAGAATAAATTCCCATGGCAACTTATGTAGCATCTCTTTTGTGAAACCGAGTCAAGGGTAAGTTCATCCAGGATAACCAAAAAATCCCGGCTTAATCCCTTATCTAGGTTTTGTGAAATACCCCTCTGGTCTGTTTTTTTTTTCGGGTTGTATTTATTCTTCTTAGACCCGTCAGATCGTCTGGTGGTGGTGATCATCGATGGTGCAGATTGCGCACACTATAGGGAGGGAAAGTAATCTCATCGCCACCTGGTGGATGCGTTCCTAGAGGCTAGCGGGAGAGGATGGGATTTTCTTTTAGAAAAAATATATCTCGGCCCACGATCGGAAGTTAGTTAAATGCCTTCAATATGCTATCCATGTAGGTCAGCTCTATTGCTTCTAGTGGTCATACTTTATTTTTTAGGATCAGTTTAATTGTTTTGAGTTTGTTTGTAACATGGTGATAACGAACTACAGTAGCTAGCTACAGTAGCATTTGACGTCACCAGTTTGGGCGCTCCATCTCCAACTGATCAAAACGGCAATTTGCTTAACTTGCTTATCATATTTTTGTAATAACAGAGAGCGATGTAAACCGCGTGGTAATTACCTTTATGTTGGGATAACTTGTGTTGTGCTCCTACTCACACAAGAGCTGGCAGTAAGTGTGATTGTCTACTAACTAACCAACTAGCTAACAGGCTAATAAACAAACCATGCTAGGTGAGTAACGTCGTCGAAGGGTGTCACGTCACTTGAAGTTGTAGTCCATTTATGAAATGAAACGAGCAATTACGTTTTTTTTAAATAAGGCGAAATAGAGTCTGATATTTTCACAGTTAGTAGATTATTACAGTATGCCGACTGAAAAATATTTTTGGTGGATAAGATCGCTGGTATAGCTGCGTAGTATTTTTTTGAAAAGTCGGTCTATGGGACTTAACATTGGAGCTGCTCTTCGATAGGAACGCAACCACTTGGGGCGCTGGTTTTCACTTTCCCTCCCTATATAATTGCATGACTGCGGAGGTGAAAGCCAGAGTTCCAAATTCTTAACTTTTTTCGACATTGTCCTGCACTATTTAATTAATGCCATTTTGTTAAATTTGCGCACTAGACAACATTTTCATCACAAACTTTCTTTGTTTAGTTTCACTTTCTCTCGTTTCTCCGCGTTTCTCTCAATACCATGGCGGAAAAGAAAAAGACTTGATTTAAATGACATTTAAGCTGACAGTTGTCAAATTTGCCTAACAAAATTCGGGAGATGCAGCGGCAAGATATTTCTCGGTTGATCCAAAGAGGGTGCGTAAAGGCTGAGCAACGTCTGTCTCCAAAGAGGGAGAGCTGTGCATCTGGTCGGGAGCTGCGCAAGCAAGGCAGGCAGGAGGAGAGCGAGCGACGAGGAGGAGGAACTCCCACTTGTAGCCTAGTTGAGGATCACGGTGATAGCGATTAATAGGATCATTTTTAATCACACGATTGCAGTTGTTTTACAGGGTAGCATTCATTCTTTATTGTTGATGTGTTATCGGTTACATGTCGGCAGTCCGACATCCTGCCAGTCCGACATCCCTTTCGTCCGACATACCCCTATTCAGACATGGTGTTATTCCGACATGCTGCCAATCCGACACATTTTAGTACCCCCATTCCGACAGTTTACAAATCCTATTTTTTTCCACGTCAATTTAACGGACCCTATGAGCCGGACGGACGCAAAGTGCGTCAAAAAACACACCCACTCTTCTCTGTACATTTCTCCGCGATTATTAGTCACAGCGAGATGAGACCTATATTGCATGAAAGAGCTCAGAACCGGGGCTTTCCAACGAGACTAGACACGTGTCTGTACGACCAAGTATGAAAATAAAAATAAAATCATGAATTTAAATGAAAGTAGGCTATATCATATTTACAGTCTATTTTGCTCTGCGTTCACCCACGCAGCCACTGCTCTCGCTTGAATTACTCCGGGACCAGGCATCGCACAGATATACACAAACTATGCAGGGCACCACGCCCGCATTCCACTCGTTGCCATGGCTCCATGCACATTCCAGCCTTTACGAATCGATGTAGGTAAGACTACGTAGGCTATTTTGTCTGCGGGCCAATTTTTTCTGTCCGACCGCGACCGACCCGAGCCCGACAGTGCAGTGATCGAATCCGACCCGAACCCGACAGGCATTAAGATATTTGTGTCCGAGTCCGACACAGTTCAAATCACACTATTTTAATGACACACGTGGATATCGCTTGTGTGGAAAGTCCGATTGTATCAATCAATTTGAAAGGCATTCGGAAACGTCGGCACAGATAAGCGGAGCCATGGTCGCACACACGAAACAAGAAGTGCACACGTTAGAACAAGATGCCGGGCACAGTTATGTAGGCTATGTCTACATGCTATGACTTTCCTCTCATTTTTGATGGTCTTAAACTCTCCAGAGGCTAACTTCTGTTTGCAATCTTCCATCTTAGCATGGCTCACAACTGCACTTACTGTAGCCTACGTGTTTCGTTGTCGCATGCAATAGAAAAAGCACAGGAGGAAATATGTAATGCTGTTAGGATCAGGAATTAGGATAATAAGGATAATCTATTACAAACCTATCCCAAAAACGAACATCAAGTGAAATTAGTTGTTTTTCATTTCATGATCGCACTGATGTGTCCGGGTCCGACTCCGACTGAACCCGTCGGGCTTCGGTCGGGTTTCCATGCTCTAGTCTACACCAGGCAAAATGTGTCTTGTGCGGTGTAGGCTACATAATGTCACAACTGTCTTTAATGCCTGTGAAATGCATGTTAGTGTGTCAGATAGGGGCAGACGTTTTCAAATCATATTCCTAACATAACCTTTTGTTATTTTTGTAAAAGTAATAGCATTTCTGTCAGGTCCATTAAGTCAAGACCAACACAAACAATAAAATCCTTTAAGTCATTTTATTTGTAACCCTTACAAGACTGAAGTTAAGTTATGACTAAACCACAGGTCTAGATTCCCAGAATTCCCACTAGGTGTATTCAACTGAATGAATGAGGGAGGAGACTGTGTACAAAAATAAACTCTTTTATTTTTTTTGAGTTGCTGGTGACGGTATAACTGTTGGAAGGAGAAATGTAATGAGGCAATATGTGTACGAGCACCAAGCTGTATTTAGTCAGGGTATCTACTACACAACCAAAGCAAACAATCAAAACAATAACTTTCAAAAGGTGATTGAAACCCCCAAATAGGGCACACATATAATGATGGGGAGGGTAAAAGGATATCAAAGAAAAGAATAAGTCTCACCAACAAAATATAAAGAAAACAAACACAGATTGGAGGTGGTTTCACACAATGTAGAACTAGGGTATAACTAAATACTGGCCTGAGGGGTATTTCACAAAAGCAGAATTAAGACATCCAAGATAATCGATAAAGCCAGGTTTGACATAGCGTTCTCTAGTCATCCTTGCTAAACTCGTTTCACTAACGCCAATCCAGGATGAACAGGAGCGTCTATGTCAAGCCAGGTGTAAGTTATTCGGGATGTGTGCGCGTTCTCGTTTCTCACCCAAATAACTCACGGTTGGAATAAAAAAGACGCAAAAAATAGCGTCTTGCACACAAAGTTAACAACCGCTTTTGATATAGACAACAACGAGGTAAAGTTTTACTTTTTTGGATGGGGAATCATGATTATTTCTGTTACATAGCGGGAGTAGGTGTGTCAGACCAACTGAATGCAAATTTACGTATGCACCCACGTGTGAGAGCTTCCTTGTCTCGGCACGCAACGTCATTAAGAAAGCGCTTGCCTCCGCAAAGATGCACAAAGTATGACTATATATATCTGTATTCTGTCTTTAAACCAAATTAGTTGAAAACACCTTCGAAATATGTCCCCTCCACTTCCAATCAACTACTACAGTAGGCTATTCATCAAACGTCAGTTAAAAAAAGATGCAAACAACGATTTTGTAATTAATTATAAGGCCACCATAATTTAAATGATATCTAAATGGTATTGGGCAGACATTGTTGTGTTTTGCGAGTAAATGCAAGTAGCAAAAAATGGAATACAGCTCTTTCAAAAATAGCATGCAGGTCTGATTTGAATGACAGCTAGCTGAACCAATCAGATAATGTAATTACCATTAGAATTAACTTATCTTGGCTGTTAGCCTGGTCGGGAGCAGGCTAGTTTCAGAGAATAAATTCCCATGGCAACTTATGTAGCATCTCTTTTGTGAAACCGAGTCAAGGGTAAGTTCATCCAGGATAACCAAAAAATCCCGGCTTAATCCCTTATCTAGGTTTTGTGAAATACCCCTCTGGTGCCGTAGTATGGTGATGTTGTTATAGTGTGGATGAACTAACAGTGATGCCGGGTAGAATATCAAACAAGCTACCAGTGTAGATGGGATATCAGTACGCTTCAAGCTCCCAGTGTGGATAAACTATCAATAGGGCTATGCTTGGATACCAAACAAACTACCAGTGTGGATGGACTAACAGTAATGCTTAGCTATACAAAGCAAGCTACCAGTGTAGACAGAATATTAATACGCTTCAAGCTACCAGTGTGGGTCGACTATCAATAGGCTAATGCTGGGATACCAAACGCTACCAGTGTAGATAGAATATCAATACGCTTCAAGCTACCAGTGTGGATATTCTATCCATAGTCTATGCTATGCTTGGGTGTCAAACAAGCTACCAGTGTGGAAGGGGCATCAAATTGAACAAATACAACACTAAACAGTGGTGGGAAAAACAGTGGCTATAGGTCGTTCCTGAAAGCAACAAACAAAGCAATCAGTTTCCTGCCCACTGCATGGTTTACATAATATACAAGTTACACCTTCAATACATGGTTTACATAATATACAACTTACACCTTCAATACCAACAGTTACCGTAAACATTCCCCTGATGTGCAACGTCTTTAATTAGTTAACCTCTAAAATCCCCCGCGACGGCACGCCTTTAGTCGGCTGCCCTCTTGGTCGAACCCAATGGATACAAGCAACTACGGTTAAAACACACAAAATCATTAGTTGGTCAAGCACTGCGTTTGTTACCAACAAGACAACAAACTTTTACTACCTGCCGGTAATACTGCACGAGAGCCAAGGGAAGCAGACGGGCCGGAAGACTGCAGTGTCCTTCAAGTAAAACGAATATGAAGCATTTTAGCATTTTAAACAACTGCATGTGTGAACGGCTTTAAAAGCAACTTCGCCTTACCCGCTCTGTTAGATCACCGCCGGCCAAGAAGTCACACACGAAACAGTGCTCTCACCACTGTGTTTGCCGCGCCATGTGGTTTAAACAAAAGCAGCCTACAACCTAGTAGCAATACCTATCAGCGCAGGTCACGTGAATGACCAGTCAGGTGACTCAGGTGACCGTCTAGCCTTAACCCCCTCCTACCCGTCACATATTGAATATTTTACTAATTAAATTTGGCGGTATGGCTCTGTTCAGAGGAGTCCCCAGACCTTTCATGAGCACCATGAAAGAGCAGAGAGCCTGGGGACAGCAGCAGAATAGGAGAGTAGCTTGTGGCTGCAGACTGCAGGACAAGCAAGTTGGATATCCAACTCCGCCCACATCCAAGTCGGCCATGTTGATTTACGTTACATGCCCAAATGTGAACAGCAGCTTTTTTACTGACGGGAGACTGACGTTACAGCGGTGAGTGAAAAATACATACTTTTATGCTCATAACGATATTACTTCGTTGACCTGGTTAAAATATCTATGACATTCGATGTTACTTGCATGTTGTATAATGTAAGATAGATAGATATGATAGATAAAAGTGGCATTATCTTGTCAAATTAACTTTAGCAGGCGATAGCTTTTTCCAACCGCAAAGATGTATCTCGTAAAATTGAGTTCATGCTGTATTTGTCCCGCTGTACAAAACTACACGTAAATTTCCCTTTTTAAAACATTTGCAAGATTAGTGTGAGGCTGTGACCTTGACTGTCGAGTGCGCAAGTGTTCAACTTGAAAGCTTCAGTTTCCAGTGTTGGACTACATAACGTTAACGTTAGCTAAGTAGTATCATTTCACTTTGATAAATTAGCCTATGATAATTCTCTCTGCATAGTTTTAGCAGAGACACTTTTAGTCATTGCAAGAGATACTGCTAATGTTCAAAGTAATACTTTTATTACGCCAGTAGCACAGAAATGGCATGCGCAGAAAATCTTGTAGGCTATAAGGTGAGGTCCATGCATAAGCCCCTTTACTATCATGGTAAACATTTATTATGTGTCAATGTTTTCAGCAACCAACACATCTCCTGTCCTGCCAACGAGAAATATCTAGAGGGGATCTACAGATGCCCGTGCTGCACATTTTCCACAGGCCATGAATATAAATTCAAGGGCCATATCAATAACCACATGCAACATGCTGTATATCATGGAGGTAGGATTTTAAACACTTTAACATTGTTTTACACCAGTATATTCTGTAGAGTAGAGTTGTTGATGTGTGGTTATGTTTCTGTTTCACAGACTACTACATCTGTTAGTGGAACCGACCGTGTAGGTCAACATGCCCAGCGTTTTGTCCATGAATAAAGAAGACAGACAGCAGGTGTTGCGCAGGAAACTAAATGGGGACGATGAGGCAAAAGACTGCTTTATGTTTATGTTTGAGCTTCAAGACTATAACCTATAATGTTTTTTTTTTACCACTGTGAAGCTTCAGAGATTACCATCTACGCCGCCGGGTTCCGCAAATCCTGTTATCTGGACACTGGTTCTCCTGACACTGGCGAGGCACACTGAACCTGTCTGCTCCATGACCTGAAAGTCTTGTCAAGGACTGCATCCAAGATCATTGGGGCTGACCTCCCTCAGCTTCAAACGATGTACTCCGCTGTCAGAGGAGGGCTACGTCCATCATGAAAGATGTCAGCCATCCAGCTCATTCCCTCTGGCAAGCGCTACCAGAACATCACCACGCACACCACACGAATCAAAGATAATTTCTTTCCGCAAGCTGTCAGAATATTGAATGGACATGTCCCATACCCATGAGGCTTATTTATACTTTACGCTGGTTGTGTTTGTGAATGACTGTATAATGTGTACATATATGAATAGTTTGGCTATGTGTGCCCCCCCACACACACTACCTACTGTTTATTTACCCCTCCTTATTGCAACGGTGGCACAAGAATTTCACTACACTGCAAAGTATATGTGACAGTAAAAAAAAAAACTTGAACTTGGAAGTTGTGCACCCTGGCCCACACCCCCACCCTCTTCATTAAGATAATTTGATTGTATATTTGTATTTATATAGCCATATATAGGCCATGTGTATACTGTATGTATTTATATTGTTCTTCCTTGTCGTCCTTATCAAACCTCACCCTTTCCCTTACCTTAGCCACAGGATGAACTCACTAAGGGAGGCACCCTGGCCCACCACCCTATCCTTTCCTGCTGCATATTATTATTGTTGTTATTTGTGTTATTGTTGTTCCTTATGCTCCCTTTAGCTAGAGGACAGGCTCACTAAAGTGGTGTACCTGGCCCACACCTCACACTTGCCTGTGTATGATACGAAGTCAATAGTCCTACAGACTACTGACACACATATATGTATTATTAATTTTCAATATTGCTGTTAATTTTCTTTGTGGACATTAAATATGACCAGAAAATGTTTGACTCATGGAACACACCCAATAGGCTATACGTTTTTGTAGTTACTTGCTGTTTGCCAGATTAATTAATAGTGTGAAATGTAAACAACTAGAATTGCTAATGGAGTGATAAATAGTTGATCATGCATGTTTATTGGCAAATTTTAGTATGTATGGGGAGTATTTTAGTGATATCTATGCCACTCCAACAAAATCTCAACTTGAAAGCAAAATAAAAATAACATTCACTTTATTCACCGATATTTTACTCTGGATTCGAGCCCTCGACTTCCTGAAAATGTTAAATATATTCGGTAGATAGTTACGCCGACGGCAGCAAAAAAAACCCCACTTAAATGTAAACTCAAGTTATCACATAATTCTAATGTAATAGTTAGTTAAAGGTAGGGTATGGAATGAGCTTTTTTGGCCATTTTTGCAAAATCACTTGAAATCCTATTCCTAACCCACTTATAGCCACTAAGTTGGAAGCACTGAAATGGAAATTAAACACGTCAATCATCTGCGGAACGGGCAGGGCTCGAAAAACTCCAGCCAATAGAATTCCTCACCCCATACCATCATTTCACAGCTCGATCGTCAATCTAACGTCTTACTCATCTTCCTACTCCCCCTCCCCACCGCGCGCGACCCTTTCGAAAGCTGGTGACCGCGAGTCAGTGCTGAAACGAAACCAACTGCCTGCTGCTGCACGTCCATGTTCCCCTCTTGTTGTGTCACTTCATTTCTATACAAACTAACTAAGGCAGCGGATACCTACGGAAACTCAATCACCCACGCAATAAATAAGCTATGTAGCAAAAATTACATTTTACCATGACACGAAGAGTGCCGTAAACATGAAATCGAAACTTAACAGCTTGGAGCTACGGTGGAATAGGCGAACCAACGGGGCAGCACTAAACTCGGATATTTCAGGAGATAATCGCCCTGGTAAGAACAAACCAGATTCTGTTCAAATATACACACCTATGGCTACTGAACCATATGTACTACAACCCTTTGGAGGTGAATAGCCTAATGTAATTGGGGAAGTTGATGTGAGTGATTGTATGGAGACTAGAGCTCATAGTGCTGTAGACGCCAGGATGGCATTTCATTTAGCCTGGCTCGCTCTCGCGCTGCGCATTTGAATTGTCGCTCGTGCATGGAGGGCGGGACTTGAGGTTGTATATGTTCAAACTCTGCCATCCGTTTTGCTAATTCCGTACCCAACCTTTAATAGAGCGAAAATAAACATAAAGAAAGCAAGCTTTTTAGCCTTCTTTTACTGTCAGTTCGCTAAACAGGAAGAGGGACACATGTTTGAGCATGTGACGTAGGCATAATCAATATGGCCGACTTGGATGTGGGCGGAGTTGGATATCCAACTCCGGTTTCCTGCAGTCTGCAGCCACAAGTACTTGGCATAGGAGGCGCTCACACAGTTTAATACTGAGCGAGCTAACTATTCCCCCCAAACAGACCATACCCCCCCAAACAGACCAACAGAGCTCATGGCTTTCTGAGCATCAAGAATGGCGAACGTCAGGTTGGAGGTAACGTTCATATGCAGCAGACGTCCATCGGCCCATGGCTTTTAGGGTTGAAACAGGAGCAGATGCCGCGGCAGTAGTTGCAGCCCCCATGCGCAGGGAATGAACTGTATAACGGTCTGGAGGCAGTCCGCAGAATTGGCAGAGGAGGCGTAGATGGGATGCAAACCAGGCTCTGGACATTGGTTTCCCCTCCTGAGTGACAAACAGCGGCTCCTGCGAACCAGCACGAGGACGGCTCCTCAAGTAGGTCAGCATAGAAGATAGGGGACAAAAGACAGTATTAGACTCTGATATATAAACAACTACACCTTCACTATTTCTATCTGATTTTGAGTGTTTGAGAAACAAGGTGAAATGGTGATCATTAATCGAAACATCAGAAATGGTGAGATCGTGATTTGGGTCAAAGAAACAAGTGCGTGAAGAGATTTCGCCACCCCTAAAGAAACCAAAGAAAGCTGTAAGAATGACCGTCTCTAACATTTGATCTGTGTAAGGCCCAAAACACCCTTCCCTCAATCGTGATATCATTGAATTAACTAAAGGTAATGTGAAAGGGAATTGTCATTGCCTCGAGGTGACTCCTTCTTGAGGCCGTTCAGCAGAAGGCGTATGGATGGATTTTCCAGAATACTGGTAGCGGATGGATCCAGGCAGCGTAGATGGAATTGGATGCCAGCGACGGTTCCTTTGATGGAAGAGGGCTGCATGCTAATGTAGATTTAGACAGACCTCCACGCATGTACTGCGCAGCAGCGCGCACATACGCACGCATACAGCGCGCACTAACCTCTTTTTAAACGAGGTTATAATTGGTCTCCCAAATTGAGCCGTTTCTGGGCTGGCCACGCCTCCGGCTGCATGTATTGATTACGCTGCTCGTTTCACAGGTGAAAATGACTAAAACAGAGCCGGCATCCAAACACATATGTTAGACCCTGGTGCTAGGGTTGGTCTATGTGTAACCAAGGTGTAACTCGTTTTGCTGGGGAGCTATGCTATGGGTGTTCAACAAACCAAGGATGACGACTACTTATGAAAATCAAATATATTTATTTAACACAATACTTTAAAAGACACAGTCCGTTAAGCAGAGAAGGCACCAGTTCACAAGCAGTGGACCAATCCGAGTGGTGGGGGGAGAGAAGCACGTCTGATCCAGGAAGCGAGGGAGAAGGCCGTGCGCAGCTACACACACACACAGTTCCAAGGGAGGGGGGCGGCCAATAGTCGAGCGGGCGTCCAGGCAATCCAAAACAATCCAGGCCACACTTCGCTGCACACGCGCACTGCTGGAAGAAGAGAAGAACTAATACCAGACGGCCACAACTGCAATAAGTGTGAACATTACAATTCTAACAGTCAATAGTCTTCCGATGGCAATTTACTAAATAAGAGTCACTGCAACGTCCCAAAAATAGCACAGCAACATAAGACGAGGCACACAGTCTTTTCAATACACAAACACAGCACGGCACACGAGACACGTTGTCACGAAAAGTCCATCAACATGTAAAAACTGTTGTCCACAATCCCACGGCGATCATGGCAGGAAGGCTAATAGGCATCTGTACGCGGAAGCACTGCAGCACAGGTTGAGGAATACAAACACTTAACTTAGTGGAGGGCGACCGATGTCGCACCTCCAGATGATATAGTAAGCAGCGAACTCCGTGCACTCCTCGGCACCGATCAAAGGGTAGAAACACAGGAAACTCCGGGTCCGATGGATTTCTTCTAACACGTTGCCACAGCCCAACACTCCACGCACCGTGCACCAAGCTCTATACTATTCCCCCTCGCTGTCTCTTCCCTCAATGAGTTGTTCTCTTTTTGTTAGCCACAATGCTGCTTCCCCAATTACCCCCAAATCACCACACCTGTGTCTACAGGTTGCATTACATGCACGTCACACACACGCACACCCACCACCAAAATTCTCAATCGCACCAGACATTGACAGCCCTCACCAGATCGCACAGTTACGTCTCCTATACCACATAAATTCACCCGTGACATATGCAAAGTATGACATCAGAATAAGGGAGCCATCCAAATGGCTCACAGCAGCATACTTTCTTGACACCAAAGTCTTTCTACTGATCTACAGAAAACGGATGGATGGGTTTTTTTCGCGCTTGGAGTGTTTATAAGAACAGTAGAGGCCTAAATATGAACACAAAGGCCCGCAAAAAGTGAGTTTTGCATGATATGTCCCCTTTAATCTAAAATGGTTTGGCTGAACGGGGGGCATTCCAGGCTGGATTGGGCTGCTTCTGGACGCAGAAGATGGAATTTCTGTAAATTAAATCGAGAGAGAGAATCGATCAGGTATATGAGCTGCGCGAAAGGTATAATTACCCAATATTGACAGCCATGTAAGACGTCTCATGAATCTATTAATGATTGGAATTGATGAGCGCATCTTGTTAATGACGCTAACGGTTGCCTCGTTTCACAGAAAAACAGAATTTGTTTCCTGGCCCAATGTTTACCCCAGAGAATGCAGGCTACAACAATCGGATACAACTCTAGTAGGGCTGTTGAGGAGACATTGGTAGGTAAATTAACTAATTCTTCCGGCCAAGCGCTTGCAAACCATTCATTACTGAAACCCCCCCCCCCAAACCCTACAAAGGGCGCAGCATCCGTATACAGATTAAGCTCTGGAGACGACTCCAAACAATCATTATGAAAAAAGGAAATGCCGTTCCAATTATCCAAAAGCAAAGACCAAAATTTCAGCTCGGATCTACATCCTACATCCTAAGGTGACAACGTCATTGAGATCTCTAACTGATTTGGATAAGTCGAGAAGCCTGGAAATGAAAGATCTGCCTTGAGGAATAACTCTCATTGCGAAATTAAGATGGCCTAAAAGAGAGAGCAGATCCCTTTTGGAGAAGGACTTTGGTGCTTTAGCAGTCTGCATAACCTGTCTTATGCGGGATAATTTCTCGAGCGGAAGCGAGGCTTGCATAAGGTCGGACTCCAAGGTTATGCCCAGAAACTCTAGAACTTTGACGGGACCCACGGTCTTCTCCTCTGAGAGAGGAATACCCAGATCGGAGAAAGTACTCTTGAGTGCCAAGATGGAAAAATCTGCCTTGGCTGATGGGAAATCTACCAGAAGAAAGTCGTCTAAAAGATGGAGTACGAACGGTAATTTATCGTTGTTGAGAAGAATCCAACATAAGGCTTCGGATAAGGTATCAAATATTTTAGGACTACTCCGACAGCCGAAAGTGAGTCTAACCGAAAAATAGGTTTTGCCTCTCCACTTTACGCCAAACAGATGCCACTGTGATGGATGCAATGGCATTAGGGCTGTCAAAATTGCTCAAAAATGACGTTCGAATATTCGCTCTAAAAAAACAGATTGATTCGATTATATTCGAATATCTGGTTGCGCATTTTGTCCATGACGCGCATTACGTCAATAACAGGACAAATTAATAAATTAATACAAAGAGACATAACTACTTGTAAAAGGTAGTTCATTTAAGTATAAATATATTTGACAACGGGGGCTATTGCCTACTCAAAAACAAGTAAATCAAAGGTCAACACCGCAGACCTCACTCTCGCTTGCTCTCTCGCACTCACACACACACACACACTTTCTCTCTCTCTCCCGCACCCTCGCGTTTGTTGCGCACCTAGCTCTCTGCGCACAACGGAAAATGAACAACAACAAACAAATGTTGAGTGCTGATAAAGATTTGTGTAGCCTACAAGCAATTTAAGATCGTGACTCTTGTCCCAAATAGGCTATAACAGGCTTCATTCAATGATTGAAACAAATATTATTAAATTAGGCTAATTGAAGTTTTACAGTGGGCTAACCCGACTTCAGTTTCATGTGCTGTTACATCGCGTCGTTAATCAGCTCCTCAGCTTTCAATCCCAAAAGTTGTTGTTTCGATTCTAGGCTATTGGTGACTGTTGAACAGGGATACGGTAGACTACATTGCTTGACAGAACTCCCTGAAGCCTGCCCCATCCACGACACTGATCGGTCTCCTTACAAATGAACGAAATTAATTTCTGCGTGATGGCCTGCTGAAATGGACGCTTAAGATCGCGGCATTGTACGCCAAAAGCATGAAATGCGTCAAATAACACGGCAAATGACTTAAGAAACCGGCGTGTCATTCTACGCCTTTTGGTGAGACCAGGCTGCCCCTTCTCTTGTTGCAGACAGAGCTTGTGGCGGCGGGCGTGCAAAATAAGTGTCAATAGCCTACGTGGCTGTTTAGCTGTTCCACACATTATGCTATGCTCATTTGGGTGCACATTTTCGAAATGTGACCTCATTACTAGTGGTAGAATGGTATGCTAACTGTATCTTACATGCATACTACTTGATTTCGCGCCTCCAAAAATCCAAAGTAGGCTACTTACGATATACAAAAAAGTAGCCTACTGTACTTCCAGGCATGGCTTTTAAGATTTTAGGGGGTTAAAATCACGTTATCTGCTGCGGTCGAGTTGGGCTCTGCACCTTCTGCCGTCTTCCAATGAAGTCAACTTTCAATAATGACTGTGCTCATGCGGCTCCTGTCCCTGATCCTTCACGCAGCGCATCCTATGAGCGCATTCACTCACAAAGCAGACAGCGGCGCCTCTGCTACTGCGGGTTTGTTTTTACACATTCGAATATTCATTTTCATAATCGAATGTCTGATTTTTAAAACTATTCGAATATATTCGAATTTAGAATATTCGTTGACAGCCCTAAATGGCATCACTTTAAAAGCGTCTGTAATATCCGCCTTAGCAAGCCAAGCTCCTCGCCCTGCCTTTTTAATGAACTTGATAGCAATCGTTGACGGTGCTATAGAACAGGGAGAAAGGTGCTAAAGGAATGTGACTATTGATGCTCGCAGCCGAATTGTTATGGGGAGGGGAAAGGTCAACGATCAGTCGTTTTTTACCAGAATATTTCCAGATGGCGATCCCTGTGGGATTAATCCTACTAACTGGGAAAGGAGATTTCTCAAACGGCCCGATCATGAACCCTTTCTTGACTTCCTTCTCCAACAAGGCATCCACAATCTCAGGCTCCGATGACGCAGACAACAACACCAGCAAAGAACCTTTGGACAAGACCAGTCAGTAAATAATCCACAAAACAGCGGTTAGGATGCTTTCTCAAAGCCCGACCCAGCCGAGGGACGTTGACAGGCGTTGAGGGTTTTATTTCTTTCGCTCTGTTCTCATGAAGCGGGTTCTCCGTGGACATACCGACTTGGGGTGGGCATCCGCGCAGTAGCTACAGACATGAAGATATTTACAGTTATACATCCTGCAAATATTCTCATTAAAATTGTAACAGAGGGGAGTACTATTAGTCACCTGTGAGCCAGGATCACGGCTCGGGCCAGGATGGAACAGTTGAGGGGCCGTTTTTGGACACAGAAGTGGAGTGCGCCAGAGAACCGCAGATAGAGCAGGAGATGACTTGGTGGCCTGTGAAGTGCCTACTTATCAGCGCGAGGTCGACCACGGACCAGTCCAGTCTTTGGTTAAAGCGCTGGATGAACATTGTGGCCTTAGCTGAAAACGATTTGTGGTACGCGTAAAACAGGTTGCCCCCATAGGTGAGCGCTAAGTCAGAGATGATGGCGAGATACGCATCAAGCTCGGCTCTGCGAGCCAGATAGACTTCACAAATTACGTCCCTGTATACCGCAAAGGCTACGCAGAACTCAGGGAAGGTCAGAGTGTTGATAAGTCTAGGGTCTCCATCCTTCAACGCAACTGATATGTTGGAAGTGACGCAGTTCAGGTGCGGTGGAGACTCCTGATGCGGAAGTGAAGGTTGATGACGAGGGTCTAATGGAGTCGCTCTCCAGCGTGGAAATCCTGACCGTCATATCGAGGAGTGAAGACTGGATAGTAGACAGCGCCACAAGCACTGGGTCATTGGCTGGAGGTGCGTTTGGATCCGGACGAACTTGGCCACCGGCCCGTTTGTGAGCAGCACCGGCTGGCTCAATATTTTTTCTTTTTTGTGGGTGCTTTCTTCTGGATGTTTGGGGAATAGCAGACACAGGCAGGATATCAGCAGCCGGTTGAATGTCCAAGGAGTCGAGAAGGACAAATAAATCCTCGTGGGACGCGCCGATCGGCGGCTGGACATCATGTTGGAACAATATCTCTAGGATCCTAGACACAGGCCAATCGCCGATGTTGAGGGGACTCAAGGTTCTGCTTGCCAACCGGGAGCTCCGATGGACGGCGGTGGTGTTGTCATCTTCACCCTGGCTTTGTTGAAGCTGCGACGGCTGGGTGTCATTGATGAAATCCGGTAAATCTTCGTTGACAGTGTTGGAAGTCATGGTCATCAGCAGGGTGAGTAAGACCACAGAGATTTTAGACAGTGACAATAGCATGAGCTTGGTGTTCATGAATGTGCTGAATGCATAAAGCGAGCAGCAAGCAGTTAGGAGTAACTAAACAGGGTATCTGCAGGAATCATAAAGATGAATTTACTACCTTTTACTACCTTTTTTACTACCACCAAAATAATTTTTACTACCAACACGATGCGGCCGGGGGGCTGGGGAGTATGTTCCAAATTGTCCCATTGTTTTTTCCTATCGCACATGCTTCAACAATAGGACTATGTGTCAATTTACACCAGACTTGCACTTAATAATAAATTGTCTCACCATATACACACTCACACAGTAAATTACTGTCTCAGATGCAATTTATTTGCAATCCCAAGAGGTTAATCACAAGGGGCAACTTATGTAACAATAACTTAAAAACTTAGGACTTAAAAACTGCCCAAAGATAAACTTAAAAACTGCCCAAAATAACTTAAGCTGGCTCACTCACTCACTCACTCACTCACTCACACACTCACACACTCTCACACACACACAACAGACAACACTGGAAATATCGCGAGATCTCCGCATTCCAGCAGGGCCTCGCATAGTCGGATGGATACATCTCATGGAGTGGACTTAAGTGTTTTGCGACCTGTACAGAGATTCATCCCACAGTCATTGGTAAAATTCGAACTTTTCAATGCTCAATCCATCAACAACAAATCCACACTGATTGAAGAACACATCAGGGAGAGAGGACTTGATTTCATGTGTCTGACAGAGACCTGGCACCAGCCAGAGGTTTACTCTGCCCTAAATGAAGCTTGTCCCCCCGGCTACAGTTACTTGGAGGCAGCTCGCAGCACTGGCCGCGGTGGTGGCCTTGCTGTCATCTACCAACAGGGCCTGGAGCTGACCCCCATCTCACTACCTACAACATCTTCATGTGAGTGTCTTGCTTTTAAATGTAAGCCCCCTTTTCCTATGACTGTTCTCCTTATCTACCGGCCACCAAAACCAAACTCTGCCTTCATCCCAGAAATATCTGATCTCCTCACAACACTCTGTACTACCTCTGCAAATACCATAATCCTGGGAGATTTAAATATTCATGTTGATAACCCCTCATGTCACCATGCAGCTGATTTTCTTCAGCTACTAGACACTCTCCACCTACAACAACATGTTGACATCCCGACACATTCTAGGGGACACACACTTGATTTGGTCATCTCTAACTCCGCCCCCATCAGCAACCTACAGGTTTATGATCTTGGTGTATCTGATCACAAGGTTGTGTCAATGGAGCTGTCTTTCCCCTCCCCCTGCACCAAACCAAAGCGACAGATCCATTTCAGAAAATTGAAAAACATCAATGCGGATGCCCTGGCCCTGGACCTCCAACTTCTCTCTTCTGGCTCTACTGTCTTCCCCTCTGTTGCTGACTCAGTGGATTTCTACAACCAGTCCCTGAGCAGTCTCCTGGACCTCCACGCCCCTCTTACATCCAGGTCAGTCTCATTTTTGCGCTCAGCACCCTGGTACAACTGTGAGCTGCGAAAGATGAAGACGGCTGGGCGTGTTCTTGAGCGCGGCTCAAGGCCTCTGGACTGACTGTTCACAAACAGGCATACAGAGAACACAGGAGGGAGTATGCTCATGCTCTGAGAGATGCACGGTCTAAGTTTTACTCCAACATTATCAACAACAGCCCAGGTGACTCTAAACAACTGTTTTCAACAATAAATCACCTTCTCATCCTCCCACTCTGAGACCACTGAGGAGAGGTGCAACATGCACATTACTTTTTTCAAACAAAAAGTTAATAACATCCGCTCCCACCTCTCTGCCAATGCTGTCCTGCCCCTCCCAACTGCTGACTCACCGTTTGAGATTGTCCAGCCCCTCTGCTCTTTCTCTGATGCCACACAGGAGGAGGTGGAGCACATCATCAAAAAAATGAAGCCATCCACCTGTGCTCTGGTCCCTTTCCCTTCAGCCCTGCTGAAGGCTAACATCTCTGCCGTCTCTCCACTCATCACCAGCATCATAAACCACTCTCTCATGGCTGGCCATATCCCTTCTGCATTAAAAACAGCTGTCATCAGACCTTTACTAAAAAAAACCACACTGGATCCAGAAGTTCTCTCCAACTACAGGCCCATCTCCAATCTTCCATTCCTGTCAAAGGTTCTGGAAAAAACAGTTGCAGCACAACTTTTTGATCACCTCAAACACAACAACCTGTTTGAAAAGTTTCAGTCTGGTTTCCGTCCTGGCCATAGCACAGAAACAGCCCTGGTTAGGGTCACCAACGACCTCCTGATGACAGCAGATACTGGTTCCCCATCTCTGCTCATCCTTCTGGACCTAACAGCTGCTTTTGATACAGTAGACCACAACATCCTCCTCCATCGCCTGCAGTACACCATTGGACTCTCAGACAATGCCTACAGCTGGTTCCACTCTTACCTGACCGGCAGAACCGAGCACGTCGCCCTGGGCAGGGCAAAATCACATACCCACAACGTCACCTGTGGTGTCCCTCAGGGTTCTGTGCTGGGCCCCACCCTCTTCACCATCTACATGCTCCCCCTCGGCAATATCATTAGCAGACACGGAATAACTTTCCACTGTTATGCTGATGACACACAGCTCTACCTCAGGACAACCCCCACTTCATCTGCTCCCCTGCCAACATCCACACTGACCACATGTCTGGAGGAGATAGAGGCTTGGATGAAGCTCAACTTCCTTCAATTGAACAGCTCTAAAACAGAAGCAATTCTAGTTGGCTCATCACATCAGCTCCGCTCTTCCACCATCAAAAATATCACCTTCTCTGGACAAAACATCTCCCTGTCAACATCTGTCACCAACTTGGGTGTTAAAATGGACCCACAACTGACTTTTGACACCCACATCAAACATCTCTGCAAGACTTCATTTTACCACCTCAAGAACATTGCCAAACTCCGTCCAACTCTCACCCTGGGCGATGCAGAGAAGCTCATCCACGCCTTTGTTTCCTCCAGGCTGGACTATTGCAATGCACTCCTCATTGGGATCTCTGGCAAGAGCATCCAGAGACTTCAATACATCCAGAACAGTGCTGCCAGGATCCTGATGAGGGTGCGCAAGCATGAACATATCACCCCCATTCTAAAAAGTCTCCACTGGCTCCCGGTTAATTTCAGAATAGAGTATAAGATCACACTCCTCACCCACCAGTGCATATATGGACATGCTCCCCTCTACCTACAGGAACTCCTCACCCCCCAGACCTCCTCACGCCCCCTGCGGTCAACAATCATTAACACCCTCCAAATCCCCAGAACCAAACTCCACAGGATGGGTGACAGAGCTTTCTCTGCTGCTGCTCCCAGGCTATGGAATGCCCTCCCTGACGTCCTGAGGGCCCCACAGACATTGAACACTTTTAAAAAAACTTTGAAAACATATCTTTTTAAAAAAGCTTTCTGTTAAATGTATTTTGTTGATGTGTGTGTGTGTTGTATGTGTGTGTTTGTGTTTGTGTGTGTGTGTGTGTGTGTGTGTGTATATTTTATACACGTATGTGTGAGTGTGTGTGTGTGTGTGCGCGTGTGTGTGTGTGTGTATGTATATAATCTATTTTAAATTGCATTATTTTTTATCTGTCTTTATCTGTTATCCATTTGCATTATAATTTTGTAGCACTTTGAGATTGTCCATAATATAAAGTGCAATACAAATAAAATTTATTATTATTATTATTATTATTATTACACACACTTGAAAGGAGAGAAATTGAGTCACAAAATTGCAATCCCAAGAGGTAAATCACAAGGGGAAACTTATGTAACAACTTCGGACTTAAAAAATGCCCAAATAGTCCATGGAGTGGTAATAGTTAACACTCACTCACTCACACACACTCACACACTCACTCACTCACTCACACACACACTCACACACACACACACACACACACACACACACACACACACACACTTGAAAGGAGAGAAATTGAGAGTCACAAAATTGCAATCCCAAGAGGTAAATAGGGGAAACTTATGTGACATCTTTGGACTTAAAAACTGCCCAAAGAGTCCATGGAGTGGTAATGACATTTGTTACAGGTAATAGTCGAAAGATGACTTTGAACACATCCAAAAACTAATAGAGAAGTAAATTGTACCTTTTCTCAGCTGATAACTTAAGCTGGCTCACTCACTCACACTCACTCACTCACACACACACTCTCTCTCTCTCACACACACACACACACACACACACACACACACACACACACACACACACACACACACACACACACACACACACACACACACACACACACACACACACTTGAAAGGAGAGAAATTGAGAGTCACAAAATTGCAATCCCAAGAGGTAAATCACAAGGGGAAACTTATGTAACAACTTTGGACTTAAAAACTGCCCAAAGAGTCCATGGAGTGGTAATGACATTTGTTAATAGTCGAAAGATGACTTTGAACACATCCAAAAACTAATAGAGAAGTAACAATTGTACCTTTTCTCAGCTGATAACTTAAGCTGGCTCACTCACACACACTCACTCACTCTCTCACACTCTCACTCACTCAAACACACACAAACACACACAAACACACACACACACACACACACACACACACACACACACACACACACACACTTGAAAGGAGAGAAATTGAGAGTCACAAAAGTTTCAGTTCTGAGGACTTCTCTTCAATCTTTCCCTGCAATTGGTGGAGTTGTTCTTTTTTCTCCTTTTGCCTTCTCCTTAGTGTGTTCAACTTGGTAATGAGTTCAGCCATTTTTGACCCGGCCTTTCCCTCAGCCTGCTCGGCCAACTTGTCTGTATCATTTTCCAATGACTCACAAACACGCCTCAGTACATCATGCTGGGTTCTGAGGTCCAAAAGCTCCTCCTCCACTGCCTTTCTCTTCAGATTATGTGCAGCACTCTCTTTCTTCCTTCTCTCATTCTTCAGGCACAGTCTATACTGAGACCTGGCAGATGAGGCAGAGGCAATGAGCTCTTTTGTCAGAGGCACTTTTAAAACACCCCCACATTTGCTGATCCGGTCACAGACAATTCTGAGTGATTCCAGCGAGTTCTCCTGGAGATTGCATGTTTCAACTTCTTTGTTAATCGAAAAGCCTCTTTCAACTGTGGCTTGGCCATGCGATAGAAGAAGTAGACTCTTGCAGAACTGCAGCAATTCAGGGTAAGGCGTGCCGAGAGCTGTGTGAAGGAACACATCAAGGCGGTCCTTCATTGGTTTAAAGGCAAGGAAACGCTCATCTCGTCCTTCCACTTAAGTCAAGGACGCAAACTGCTGAATGATAACATCACCTACCATATTGAGAAATTAAGACAAAATCATTAATAACATAATATGTCAGTCTGCTTAACCAACTATTATCAGTAGAACATCCGTAAAACATGGCCTTCATTTGAATGACCTCTCCTTTTGTACTGTCCCTAGTACACATACTGTATATTTGCTTACCAGCTGGAATGCCACCTGTCAATTTGTTTCCCTGTATGAATGTCTGCACTACACTCTTCATTTGTTGCTGGCACCACTCTGGTTCTTTGTGTATGCGGGTTGGATCAAGGGGTTACATGCTGCCACTCAGACATGCCACCACTACGACATGCTTCCATTTAGACATGCCTCTATTTCGACATGCTGCTATTTAGTGTGCTGCCAATCCGACACATTTTAGTACCCCCATTCCGACAATTTACAAATCCTATTTTTTTCCAAGACAATTTAACGGACCCTATGAGCCCGACGGACGCAAAGTGCGTCAAAAAACACACCCATTTTTCTCTGTACATTGCTCCGCGATTATTAGTCATAGCGAGATGAGACCTATATTGCATGAAAGAGCAGAACCGGGGCTTTAACGAGACTAGACAGTGTCTGTACGATCAAGTATGAAAATAAAATAAAATCATGAATTTAAATCAAAGTATAGGCCTATCATATTTACAGTCTATATTGCTCCACGCAGCCACTGCTCTCGCTTGGATTACTCCGGGACCAGGCATCGCAGGCAACAGACACGCATATCAAATGAAAGAGGAGAAACAGAGCTTTCCATTGATACCAAACACATCGATCCTTTTGTGTTATAAAAACAGACGAAGTGACAAACAAATAAGAATGTCATATAGCTTCGGCTACCGCTACTTTCGTTTGATTTAGGCTACTCGTGAAACCATGGTAAAAAATATATGGCTTGCATGTCATAGAAAAGAGGAGAGCTAGAGCTATCCACAGATGCCAAATACAACCTTCTAGGTCATAAAACAGACGAAGTGACAGGAAAATAATAACTGTAACATTAATAGCCTATTAATTACCTCATGTCGGAATGGCACGTTGTTTGAAAAAAAAAGTTAAATACCGCCACTGCGACCATGAAAAAAAAATATGTCGGAGTGGTGGGACTTTTTCCCATAAGGAGACATGCCTCCACTACGACAATTGGACGTCAATGTCGGAGTGCTGGTATGTCGGAATGAACGGCGGATACCGGATCAAGGCACGCTATTTGCCTGACCATGGGAAACTTGAGTGGAGATTTGTCCTGCAATTTGCTCACAACTTTTACAAGGCACTGCAAGCATTCTCTCTTGAAGTGTAAAACAGAGAGCTCCCCTATCTTGCATCCTGGTTTGCTCAGAAGGGCCTAACAAAAAGGCACGATCCATTGAGGCAGGGAGCTGAGAACCCCCAGCACCAGCGGTCCAATCACAGCGTGTATAGAGTCGGTGGGTGGGCTTAACATAATGGTGACTGACATGCGACCAGAAGTTGCGACGGTAACGCATCCTGTTATTTGAAAACAAGAAGATGATTCGTTTAGCGTTATCCTATTGCGTGGAGAGGGAAGGTTACGCATCCTGCTACTTGAAAACAAGAAGATGATTCGTTTAGCGTTATCCTATTGCGGGGAGGGAATTTGAAAGACAACTGTTTATCCCACCCCTCCGATTGAGCCCTGTCTACGGTGAGTGTCCAGACCCTACATCTTGATGTGGGTCTGGCTCGTCAGGCTACAATAAAACTGCAACAAACACATTCTTGAAAACAATTCTTACAATTTAACCAGGGTAGGAGGTTTTAGTGTATCCTCAATTTAAGCCAAAGCTCCAGAGGCCTGATGATGAGACATCTACTCCAGAAGAGTACAGGGCCCAAAAGATTCTGAATAACTCTTCTAATCCAAATAATGGACTATGTAGTCATATTAAGGCCAGAACTGAGAGACTCAGGAGAAGCTTCTATCCTCAGGCCATCTGAACCATGAACTCACACTTAAACTGAAATTGCACACATTCACTTTCTAGCACTCAAACACATCTTAATACCACACACACACACACACACACACACACACACACACACTCTCTACTCAACAGTTTGGTAACTCTCTGTTTATTTGTGCCGACTGTATACTATATACAGTCTATGGTGCCGACAGCACAATTCATGAATGATGTTGAAATAATTTGCACAGTAATTACCTTGATGGCAGCGTCAGCACCCAGGCCGATGTCCACATTTCTAAGGGGTACCCAGTTCTTCTCATCAGACACCTTAATTGTGATGATTTGTTGTGAGCTTCTGTCCTGTAACAGCTCCCTTTTCACAAATTGTCGCAGTAAACCCTTAAAAGTACAATAAAAACTGTTAGGTAATCCAGCCACACCTGTCAACTGATACAGTACAGTTAAAATGAAGACAGTAACTTTACAGGAATTACAATTCTTACTGTGACCACTATCATGTATAGACCAATTGACTACGCCACTCCCGTTTTATTCTAGGGTGAGAGGGCCCTAATCATACACTTAGACATCAGAATATGTAATAACCCCCGCAGGTTCTATGAGACACTTTCACAGGAAGCAGCTGTTGTAAACCAATTATTTCTTTATTTCCACAATGTTGTAAAACAACCATAGAATGTGCAATGAAGGTAATAAAGATAAGTTAGACAGGCTTACAATGAATAGCAACAAGGAATGATAAGTCACTTTAAGATGGTTCACCATAAATGGGCGCTTTGCTTGGACTGTGCAAATTAGCAATAGATGAGAAATTAATACGTAACTTCAATTTGTGCAAAATGGCAGTAATTAACATTAAATAGTAATGAGTCACTTCACACTGTGCAAATTGGCAGTAGATGGCAAAACTAGTAATACGTCACTTCAACTTGTGCAAAATGGCATTAAGTAACAATAAATAGTAATGAGTCACTTCACACTGTGCAAATTGGCAATAGATGGCAAAACTAGTAATACGTCACTTCAACTTGTGCAAAATGGCAGTAAGTAACAATAAATAGTAATGAGTCACTTCACACTGTGCAAATTGGCAATAGATGGCAAAAATAGTATATACGTCACTTCAACCTGTGCAAATTGGCAATAGATGGCAAAATAGTAATACGTCACTTCAACCTGTGCAAATTGGCAATAGATGGCAAAATAGTAATACGTCACTTCAACCTGTGCAAATTGGCAATAAGTTACTAAATATAGTTATCACTCCACACTATGCAAATTAGCAGAGGCGCACACCAACTAGCGCACACTATGACATGGGCTTGTAGGCCATCTTGAATAGTTGGCATACACTAGAACTGGCCTGAGAATTATAACAGGTAGAGCACAGCCAACTACGTCACACAGTGAATGTTATAATAACCCACATAAACCAAACAAACAAAATCAACCAAATAAAGAAAATAAGGCGCATGCGCGCGCAACTAGGGCTAAGCCACTCACCCAATACACAGCACGCACAGGTGGTTACCCTCAGACACTCAGTGAGAGAAATGAGAAGAGATATGGCTACCCTCGCCTGAATAACCTAGACTAATGGTTATGCAGCCCAGCAAGTCAAGATTGCACTTCGCCCTTTTAAGTTAATCACACGTTATTTTAGATCTAAGATAAATAACATAGGAATATTGCACTGGCCCAAAGAAGTCGGATAACATGTCAAATATAACTCACAGATATTGCACTAGCCCGCATAAATAACCCAAGCCCCAATTACAAGAAGTTATCAATTAGCTTATTGCGATAGCAATTCGTAAACATTCGTAAGACCTGACGTCGGTCTCAGTACAGAGGAAACAGAGCTCGCAACACAACCAAAGCAACGAAAACAAACTTTAACCATGGGAAAAACAGTGGTGCCCCCCCGTGTTTGCTTGCGGTGAACTTTATTAATCAGCCGCCGTTTACACCCGTCCCTAGAAGTGACAACGGTAGATTCTTAATGTTAGGGGACACAGCATAAGTCTACACACTGAACTGCTTGGCATAGGGACGGAGTCATAATTACGTTAGGCTTGTAAGAAACAAAGGCACAACTTTACCTTGTTCAGCGTGTTTGCACCCCAAAACCACTCGACTTCTCCTGTATACGATGTTGCAGTTCGGCTTTCACAACCAGGGACACTATGACACAATTGAGCCCAGTTAACACTTATATGAGAACTACAAAAGTCATAGTCGTTACTTGTGTCTCAAAGCCAGTGATTAGCGTGAGCCTACCTCCTTAGTAGACAACTAGCCAGTTCTGAATACGATGTTGCAGTTCGGCTCACACAACCAGTGACACTACGACACAATTTAGCTCAGTTAACAGTTGAATGAGATCTACAGAAAAGCCATAATCGGTGCTAACGTCTCAAACCCACAATGATTATAGTAAGCCTACCTCCTCAGGAGACAAAAGGCCAAACGCTGCAAAACGGTAAAACTGCCTCGGCTTATGGCGATTCAGGTGTGCTCAGGTGAACAAAGGCTCGGCGTTTCAATTAGGCAAGTGGCGGAGGTGACGCATATATTCTCGAGACCAAACCCCCTCCCCTTATTGCATTCCTGCTGGGTCCTAAAGTCCCACCCCATGTATCTAAAAACGTGAGAAAGCCAGGGGAAAATGTTAAAAGCACACTCCTAGTCCTATAGGCTACATCACCATCAGAAATTCTTTCAAATCCTTGCCCAAGAAGGGCAGAACAGGCTCATCCATTTGGTATCTGGTCAAGAATGGGTGGAAGCTTCTGGCAATTGAGAGGAAGAACTGAAGCTTTGGAATGACAAAGTCATCGTTTCGTGCGGCCACGAGTGCATCATAGGATGCTGTGTTGGGGTTCGGAAGCTTCTTACTTTCAACTGCATCCACATATGTTGAAAGCATAGGCCAGATGTCAACCGCCCTCTCCGCCACAGGCACATTCTCAACCCATCTATGGCCACAGAAAGGCCGGGGAAAGGTGGAGGAGCTGGTGACACTGATGAAATCCTCTCTACGGGCAGGCACATTGTGAAAGAGGTAGTGCATGGCTCGCAACAGGTTGTCCACCTGCCATGCCGTGAATCCCGCCTTCATGGCATTGTGGAGGATGTGGAGACCACAACTGCCAACACTGATAAGCTGCGCATCGCTATGAAGCTCTGCCTGTTCCTTTTGAAGGAGCTTCATCAACTTCAGATTTACATTTGGGCCATCCATACTGACAGACAGCAAGTGTCTGAAGTTGAGTTTTGCAGCACATTCCTATGAATAGTTACCAAAAAAAAAGTTAATTTAAGTTGAATTTCTTCTTTGGTTTTTGCAACTCTGTTACAGTAAATGATGAGCTCCTTTCCAAAACACTAGGCCAATAACCTCCAGTCCCCAGACTGAGCTATAAAGAATACCACCAAGATTGTTATGTAGCAATGATCTATTATATTATATTACATTTCTAAAGCCATATTCTGGTCATATTCAGACACACAATATCACCCCAAACAATTTTTTATCACAACTTATTTGTGTAAGTTCCTTAAAAAGATGCCTATAGCGTTTGGGGAAAAATACAGTCAACCACAAACATAGCACCCTGATGAATTAAAATGTTACAATACATAACGGAAATAAGAAAAAAAAAATATCCACTTACTTTAAGGCGAGACACTACAGTTGAATAGGGTAAAATGTTTAAATAATAGGTATCACCATGAAACTTCCTCAGTTGATTACTTACACAAGTATGAGAAAAAAATGTATTACAAGTTTTTGAAATGTGTATGTTTAATTATGCAAATGAGGCATTATCTCATTAAATATGCATGATTTTGCATATATTTCCGGTAGATAGATCTGAGCATATGATAAAGCCAGGTGCAAAATTATTCTTTCATGTTGTTTACAAACAAGATTACAATAAAATTACAGAAGGATTTCAGGATATCTGCTTTCATTGCCTAGGAAATCCAAATATACTGTCCATAGCCTTAAAAAAACGATTTTTGCCATGCTTTTTTGATTAACATGTCACATAAATCAGGCCAGGAATGATGTATTAACAAATCCCTCTGTAAATGTCTTCAGAATACTGTTAAGTGTATAACTGGAAAGTTTGGTGTAGATAGGTGCTACAGAGGCTGAGAAGTATCTACTGGAAAATGACTCAAAACCGCTAATAACTCGTTTTGAGAAAACAGCCTTGAAACACAGCCAATGAGATTCGTTCTCAGCTTAGACTCGTCTTTGAACTTTCGCGATTGGTTGCCAATACAAAGGAAATGTCCATATTTGGATTGCATTGCGTTATGCAGGAGGAACAGGGCTTTCCAACGGTGTGAGACACGATATGATTTGGATCACGGTCGCGGGAGTACATGACATTTTAGAATGGGAACTTTTGAGAAAATGTGGAGAAATACATAGGCGCGAGCACACAAAAGTTCGTGAAATAAACACCTAAATGTGCAAATCGGACTTTGTTGTTGTAGTAGGGTGGTAGAATACATGCTAAGGTAGCAAACTAGCACAAAATCTCGAAATTGACCGGAGGTCACAAAAACAATGTTTTCAACTGCCGTGTCTCGCCTTAATGCTTTCCAGCAAGTCCTCAGCTCTTGCATGCCCAAGAAACGGGGATCCAAAATATGACGACTTCACGCGGTCATCTTCCCAGAATCGTACGTGAATATCCAGCTGTTTCTTTTTCAGCGACTGGTTGAGAGACTCGTCGAACATCAGGACGAATGGCCCAGAATCGTTGATGCTTGATGTTAAAAGCTTCTTGAAATGCGGAGCAATTCCAAATCCGATAATGTATGATGTTTTATCTCTGTCACACGAAAAGCTTGAAGCTATTTGCGAGTCTGGAAACATGTTCGCTAACACTGCTTCAATACCCTCGTTCGAGGTGAATGAATGGTGCTTAGCTGCCGTCTGCAGGCACCACAAAACCTCACCTCTGAGGTTTGGAACTGGGACGGTAGCAAGGCCTGTCCATCTATCCCCACTGATGTCGCTGCGGTGCCAGCAGGGCTAGTGGTATTCGTTGGCGTAGCAGTGCTAGTGCTGCTGCTAGCACGGCTAGCACCACCGCAAAACAATGAGATAGGGATCTGCTCCCCCCTCGCGCGAAACCGCTGTTGATGAACAGTCGAGGCGTTATGTGATCTGATGGCTGTAATGCCATTCCAGGTCACATTTATCGTCTTCTTGCAGACTACGCAAAATCCTTCTCTGTCATTTCCCATGACAGGTTTCAGTCATTCTTTATAAGCTGGTTCGTCAACCCACGTTTTGGAGAACTTACATTTCCCCATTTTGACTAGAAATTCTACCTAGAATCTACCTAGAACTAGTTTGTAAAGTCGCAAGTTGCAACATTTAGGCGGCGTCGCTATGGCAACCACTGAACGCTGATGGCTACTCGGTTGAGGTCCTGTCATAGACCTAAAAGAAATGGACAAACAGACTCCGTTGTTCTCTATGGAAGGGGGCTGAAACAAAATTCCGTTTACTTTCCGTCGTACTGCGCAGACTCGTACTCAGTTCGTGACGTTAGCCTGCTGTAACTCGTCTGATAGATCGAAAACCTCTGAAATTGTTAACGTTCGTTTTTTAATATTATTATTATGTGTACTTGCCTCTAGGTAATGCTTTACCATATCAAACAGTAGGCTACCGTAGGCTACACGCATTTTCACTGATCTTGCGAATGACTCTCAGTCATGGTTTTCGTGCAGACTCACTCAGCTTCTTATCCAAACATTACGGGCGAACGTTAGCTTCCCTACAACAGACATGCTAAAATACTTCTTTACGGGAAACCAACGTAATATACGGGGAAGAAGTGAATTAATTTTGCCTTCGATACCCTATATAGAATACACAGAAGCTATAAGGGAGACAAAGGGCACATGTTATATGAAGTTATGGGATCGCAAAAAAATCTGAAATCTATGGCCGTCCAAGGGAGTTAGCAGAGTGTTGATCACCAGCTCATTTCGTGTTTCTACTTCCGGGAATATGCCTGCCCCCTTGGGTGCTGTAAGCAATGTTTACTTTATTTTTAAGCTAGAATTTTTCTTTTTTTCTTTTTAAGTACAAATATTACGCAAACAATGGAAACTCATATGGACGACGTGGTGACATTTTTTTTTACTACCAAGTGAAATTACATTTACTACCTTTCAAGGGCCTTCATTTTGAAATTTGTTTTTACTACCTTTTACTACCCCGCGGGGACCCTGTGTAGCAGTATGGTATACTGTGGGCACCATCAGGTAGGCTACCCCTGCTGATTGTCAAACAATTAGTTGTCAGCCAATCGTGGTGCACGGTTGTTTTTATAAAAGCCAGGTGGCAGTGTGTTTTAACGTGTGACTGACACGGAGTGCAAGCCCTGCTTCCTGGTTCTCCCAGATCTTCTACTGTGGGTCTGCTGTCTGGAAGATGCTAGCTCGCGTAACGCAGTTGGCGATCACCAGCTGGAGTGGGTGGAACGCTGTTGGGCGCTACCTGAATGGGTTGCTGCCTCCCCTTCGGGGCTGCAAGTTGATGTTAACGGAACTACAATAACACCCCCGCTCATGTGAAGGGAACACTGCTGCTTTGCCGACCCCTGCTTTGCCTGCTGTTGTGTGTCGCTTGGCCTAGCTTGATGCGCTATCTGAGCCAATTGACTGGTTTAGCGTCAATGTGCGCCACTTGTTGGACTGTTGAGTGTATGTGCGGTTATGTGTACGTCTGTCTTCCACACTGGTAATCGTCTAGCGAGATGGCTGTGACCTCTCCGAATTATGTGTACGTCTGTCTTCCACACTGGTAATCGTCTAGCGAGATGGCTGCGACCTCTCCGAATTATGTGTTTAAATGTACAGCATGTAGCTTGTGTCAGTTGTGTCAATCTTTTTGTATATTCGTGTGTCATTCATTTTAGTTCTGTCTTCCTTACTTTCTTAGGAGCTGAGCGCCAAAGGTGGAGGGGCAGTACTTGTGGTGGTGGCGTCCCTTTTTCAGTGTGTCATCTCACTACTTTAAATCATGTTGCTGTGCTGTGTGCGTGATTCCTGAGCACGTATGCCTTTGGGTGATTTCTGCAATAGATGTAGGCTAACTTGCCCTAGCTATAGCCTCCACTGGTAAGCCTCAGTGTCCTACCCGTGTGTGTGTGTGTTTGTATAAATAAAAACATATTATGGACCCACGTCTCTCTATTTAGTAAAACGAACTTGTGTGCCGTTAGTAAACCTGGTTAACATTGAAGCAATATTCCTCTGGGTGAAATTCCCAGAGTGGCGTAGTCAGGCTCTTTAAAATACCACTTTGTCACACCTGCTAAAGCAGCTTTAAATTAAGCGCCCTGTTTGGATGTAGCCATTTGGAAGCGAGGGGAGTGTGAGGGGAGTTGACCAGCTGGTAGCTGACGCCCATAGCGGTTGGCAGCGACTTGACTACTTGGCCTGCCAGAACTGACGCTCAATTATTTTCTTATATAATATTGCCGTTTCTGATGTTAACCTACAGATCTAAACTCTCAAATGGTTTGCAATAACAACGCATTCGCAATGTTGTGGCGAGATGGCCCGGCTGTTATGGAGCTATATTTGTGTCTTTATTATTCAATCAAAGAAAAATAATGTCAAACCAAAAATGCAGTTTTGAAAGCAAAAAAATAGAGTTTGAAAGCAAAAAATTAATTTTGAAAGCAAAAATAATGATTTTGAAATGTTTCAGTTTAACAAAATTGATTGTGTTCTTGTTGTCTTTCCATTAAATTCTAAAAGAATTTCAGTTTTGAGGCTGAACTGTTTTGTTAATTAAAATGCTATGGTTGCGGATCGAAAAGTTTTTATTGAAACACTAGTTTTGGTTGAAACGTTTTTTTGAACATTGAACGTCATGTGCGCGAGAAGAAGGAGTGGATTTCTATTGGTGGCTCAGTCCAACCCCGCCCACTTCCAAGTTCGTGGACGCTTGTTATGTCTCCCTCCCTCCCTCCCTCCACCACTCGGACGAAGACGAACAGCGAACAACTTAACTTACTGGAAGGTAAGCCTCTGTCTTGACGAAATAGTTAAAAATTCAGGACAGAAACACGATATATTACATTACAAATTATTATTAATATCAAATGTTACCTTGGTGATTGGTGTGTAGAATGCAGTGGGTATCGTGTACAGGAAAGAGAATATAATTTAGTAAAGCTGGCTAGGCAGAGGTGTCAACCGTTGATCTTCGAACAATTCATATACTTTCATTCGGTACTAAAATTACCACCGTCCATCACAGAAATTAGGCTAATGTTGTACGATCTACAGATACAAGGTTAACAGCGAATATTTGGGTTTATATTTTGAAGGTTCAAATGTTCTGGTCGGTTCTGGTATAGGTAGATGATATGATTAGCGAGCTAGCACTAGCTTGCTTGAATTCTCCTCAGGTTTAGCTGGCTGAAGGAGGTGTCATAGGTCTTATTCTGAGAGGATTTTTATATACTTTCACACTGAAATGACGGCAATTCGTACTGAAAATCGGCTTATATAGCATGATCTAGGGAAACATCGCTAAGTAACGGTGAAGATTGGTTTTATTTTATTTTGAAACATAGAATGTTGTGGTGTTGTTCTGCTCGGTGCTAGCTAACTTCGTTTAACTTTGTTCAGCACCCCTCTTTGCAGCCGGAACCAGCTGTTCAGTGCCCCTCTTTGCAGCCGGAACCAGCTGTTCAGCGCCCCTCTTTGCAGCCGGAACCAGCTTTTCAGCGCCCCTCTTTGCAGCCGGAACCAGCTGTTCAGCGCCCCTCTTTGCAGTCAGAAATGACCAGGTAAAGAGACGATACATTGAATTGAGCTACCATAGGCTAATATTGTCTGATGTATCAGCTGCTTTCACATAGTTTACTTCCTGTAAAGCACCTGATCCCCAGCCATAGCATTCATTCGCTCCACAGTGGGCAGATTCTTTCTGCATGAAACCGATTGCTGTTTGTAGAGTGTGATCCACCATCTCCCAGTCTATTGTTTTTCTTCCTAACAACATCACTTGGTCACCTCAAACAACAAAGCTATGGATTGTCTCACACTGGATTTGTTGTTTTTGTGTGTGTTTATTTTTTGTGCTTGAGAATGAACCCATGTTAAATTGTCTCATCGTTGTCTTAAAACCATACAGGTCCTTTCCTGTTTTTTTCAGAGGGAAGAGGCGGTTCGGGGGCAGCACCAAGGAAAATGCTAAATGTCACAAGACCTGGAAACCGTTTGAACTGCCTTTTTCTTTGCTCTCCTCAAAGTCAAACTATGTACCAGGAGCTCATGAGGAGCTAATGCTGTTGCAGGCAGGCTTGGGGAAGCGGACAATATCCATCACCTAAACATTTATACTGTGATAGCCTTTCCTGTTAATCGGCCTCATATATGGCTGGGGCCACTTGCCATCAATGCACCCAATGACATAATATTGTAATCGAATGGTATCATAGTGAAACCCATATGAAATGTCAACAGCAAGGATCATTTCTGTGCCACTTGGGGACACTTAAAGCATTAGTGACCTGAGAGTTGGTGAAACTCCATTTTAATGACCCTCTTGAGTTGTGGCCAGGACAGTGGATGAAGTCGCGCACTAACCGCTCCAGCGCAAGACAGACTTTACGCACTGATTGGCAGACTAGCTTTCTCTATGCTCAGCATCTCAAATACTGTACAGAAAACACGTCGCAAATAAACGAAGAGCTATGCAAATAGTTTGCAGTGAACTGAGGCCAGGGTCACGATTGGTAACGTAGGGCTGGAGAAGGCTATTTAAATATATTAAAGTTTAAAGGTTGGGTACGGAATTAGCAAAACGGACGGCAGAGTTTGAACATATACAACCTCAAGTCCCGCCCTCCATGCACGAGCGACAATTCAAATGCGCAGCGCGAGAGCGAGCCAGGCTAAATGAAATGCCATCCTGGCGTCTACAGCACTATGAGCTCTAGTCTCCATACAATCACTCACATCAACTTCCCCAATTACATTCTTTAGGCTATTCACCTCCAAAGGGTTGTAGTACATATGGTTCAGTAGCCATAGGTGTGTATATTTGAACAGAATCTGGTTTGTTCTTACCAGGGCGATTATCTCCTGAAATATCCGAGTTTAGTGCTGCCCCGTTGGTTCGCCTATTCCACCGTAGCTCCAAGCTGTTAAGTTTCGATTTCATGTTTACAGCACTCTTCGTGTCATGGTAAAATGTAATTTTTGCTACATAGCTTATTTATTGCGTGGGTGATTGAGTTTCCGTAGGTATCCGCTGCCTTAGTTAGTTTGTATAGAAATGAAGTGACACAACAAGAGGGGAACATGGACGTGCAGCAGCAGGCAGTTGGTTTCGTTTCAGCACTGACTCGCGGTCACCAGCTTTCGAAAGGGTCGCGCGCGGTGGGGAGGGGGAGTAGGAAGAGGAGTAAAGACGTTAGATTGACGATCGAGCTGTGAAATGATGGTATGGGGTGAGGAATTCTATTGGCTGGAGTTTTTCGAGCCCTGCCCGTTCCGCAGATGATTGACGTGTTTAATTTCCATTTCAGTGCTTCCAACTTAGTGGCTATAAGTGGGTTAGGAATAGGATTTCAAGTGATTTTGCAAAAATGGCCAAAAAAGCTCATTCCATACCCTACCTTTAACGTGAAAAACGATATCGCTTCAGCCAAAATTCATCAAGATGTCGAGCCGTGGTCTTATCAATCTATCTCGGTGAATTGCACGAATTATTTACGCTCCGATGTCAATAGGCCTCTCATTAATAGGGCATGCCATTGCGAACACGAGAAAGCTGCGGAAACCGCGGGTTTAAATAGCCTACCCTGAGCAAAACCGGGTTATCTTTCAAACTAAACCTGCTCAAAACCTGCTCCGACCAGGTTAGGTTCAGAGCATATGTTTCTATAGTAACTAACATACCGTGTTCATTTTGGAACGGAAAACCTAGAGTTACCGCAAACCCTGGGTTAACTTACCCGGTTTTGTGATAAAACCGGCTTTGTGGAATACCCCTCAAGACTGTTCTTTCATCTGTTTCAATTGGCCTTTCTCTTGTTTATTATTGTATAATTATGATGATGATGATGGTTATTAGTAGTAGAAGCCTAATAGTGGTAGTAGCCTAGTAGCCTAATGTTCATCAACGCAGTTGCACGAACGCATTTATTTATTTATTTTGCGCACAACGAAGATTTTAACAGGTTAAAACACAAGCCTATCACAAAACAGGGTTCAACAAGAGGTGTAACCATCACTGCAGCTTGCAAGGGAGATCGCGCCGCACCCCCCCCCCCCCCCCAATACTTTCTCCCCGGATCTGCATCAATCTCATGATTGACCTCTGCCTCCGGTTGACGGAAATCCGTCATATGACGGAAAACTTTAATCCATGTAATAGGCTAACTGGAAAAAACACCATGCAATCAAAGAGTATGCATCCAAGATAGATAACATAACATAGGCCAAGGGAACTTTATCAGGATGCATAGTATCCTGGATCCATGAAATAGCTGGCCTTTAAAAATAAAAACATAGGCATATCAAAAAAAAAATCCTCCTGCACCTATGGGATTTGACATAGGGGTCAAAACAGGCCTACTTACTGTACGCCCCCTGTATTTAAGGAAGAAAATGTATTTATTTACGATACATTCTTCATTTTTTGATGAAAATCCTTGATTTTTACTCATTTTTTAAATTAAGGCATGAAGATGATCTCTTTTTAGTCAACTTAAGCATGGGTTCAAATACGTATTCTCCCCTGTGTGTGCGTGTGTGTATGTTTGTGTTTACATACATCATACATGTATATGTATTATATGTAACAATATAGCCTAGTAATATATACATTAAAAAACTTTCCCCCCCGTTTGATACACTCTTCAGAGATGAACCCGTGTAGCCCTCAGCCTCAAGGGGAATTGCCAATATTTTCCTCCTTCCATTACCACCTATGAAGAGACATTACCGGAATGTTACAGTAGTATTACAGTACATACACATTAGGGTTGGGACTTTAGATGAATTTTCATGTTAGACTAATCATAACGTTATTGAACAATTAATCGATTATTTGCTAAATCATGACGTCACATGGCATTCAGAGCCGTGTAAACATTTGCCCCCACCCATCACTCCCACATGTCCAACACGCACACACACTTGATATTAACGATGATATTAAAAAAAAACCTTTATCAAGAAATAAGTTGTTTATAACAAGTTGTAAACTTTATTTTACAGGGCATTATGCCATCCGACGTAGGTCCTATTTGAACATGTAGGCTAGCGATTGCAACACTCACTGGTCATCTCCGGTGCTGGTTTCGTTTATGGTCGGATGAACATTTTGTTACCTTGCCGGTCGGCCCGTTATCTTATCACTTTTAACTTCACTTGCCGGCAGCTTGCGAGGTAATCGTTCAAACACGGGTTATCCTACTGGTATATTGGTGATGAAACAATTAAGAGGCTTGATGTCTCGGAATACCAGTTTAATAGGCTTCTTTTCGTTTAACATGGAGATGCTTCACAAAACAGTTCTCCCGCATTCATTAACATAACACACACTTCTCTAACTCTCGCACTTCACGTTCTAACCACAACACTTCCTGCTTACGTTTTACTAGGTACCCCGTTCCCATGAGCCCCTAAATAAAGAAGAGGTCCAGCACTTCTCTTCGCTCGCTTCATCTCTGCTTGTTTTTGTCATGCGTGCAAAATACCGGAAGATGTTGCTGTTCTCATATTGCGTGAGACTAAAACGAATATTCATTAGGCGTTTATTTTAGTCGAATAAATTCTTAACAAACATTATTCGATATTCGATTATTCATTAACAACCCTAATACACATATTTCCTAACCACACTGTTACACCAAATTATAAAATGACATAAGAAAACATCAGAATTCTTTAGCATATTACATTTCAAATCAATTTTTCCAAATCTTCAATAACAGAGGCCTATCTGACGGTTAACCAATGGCTGTGAGGTTTAATTGTTTTCATGCATGTCTGATAACAGGTGAGGAATGTTTTGGAGACATACATGCATTTTAGGCATAATGCTGGCCCTAATCTCTGACTGAAAGTGCACAGAATTTATGCATTTACATAACAGTATTTAATAATTTTTCTCGGGGGTGACTGTGACACCCCCAACCCCCTATTTTTCTTTGGGGGGGGGGGGCGGCCAACGGGCTATGGCCGGCCCTCGGAGCACTCTTAATAAGCAACAGTGTGCAGTATTGAATAGCTAGGCCTACTTTAAAATGTGTTACTTGTAAACGGAGGGTACAATTAGTCTGTATGGCCCTATTTTATGTAGGTCTACGCTAAGGCCCTTTGATTTGCCTCACTTGCGTGTGTCAATTTGACAAAAAAATTTCAGTCAGATGAGTTTTTTTCACTTTAATCCATGCTATTAGTCTCTGAGCTCAATGCAAATCAATGAATAGAATAGAATAGAATATATAGGCTACTTTTTTGATCCCGTGAGGGAAATTCAGTTCTCTGCATTTAACCCAATTTAACCGAATTAGTGAACACACAGCACACAGTGAACACACAGTGAGGTGAATCACACAACCCAGAGCAGTGAGCTGCCTGCCCAACCAGCGGCGCTCGGGGAGCAGTGAGGGGTTAGGTGCCTTGCTCAAGGGCACTTCAGCCGTGGTGGACTGGTCGGAGATCGAACCGGCAATCCTCCGGTTACAAGCCCGAAGCCCTAACCAGTACACCACGGCTGCCCAATGCACGTCCTGCGTTCTACAGAGGGTGCATTAAACGTTATTTGCACACCTATGACCTAGATCCAATTTGTTGGCCGTATCACACTGGAATAGCCTATTAATTTGGCAAACTCGCTGTGAAGTTTAAATGAACGGTCACGTTGCATCCAAGATAGACGTTCAGAACATAACATTGTCGCACATGACGGTGGTTGATTTTAGCTAGTTGGATGGCATATAGGGCAATTAAAATAGCGATGTTTCAAAGCTAAGGTTCGTAGAAAGTAGATATAGAACTGACTGGCTTTTGGCCATAGCAATCATCCATTTAGAGCTAGCAACGGCATTTTGTACTGCAAGTTTAGAAATTAGTTGATATGTGGTGGAAAGAAGTAGGCCTAGCCTAGTTCTACTAACAAGACAACATATTTTTAGCGATTTAAACCAAAGATTGTCCAGTTACACCGTCTCAGTTTAAACGTTTACATCATAACAGGAAATTAACACAAAACAAATGGCAACAGTGGGATAATGGACTCCACGGCGTTCGGTCCAAGAAATAAATGCACTTAGAAGGGGCCGTTTTACTTCTATAGCTAGTCTTTGGTTTTACCTCTACGTACGTTGTGAACTGAACGCGGAGTCGTCCCTGACAAAAATGACTCGCGCGGCAGCCAACGTCAACTTGGCGCTGTGTTCAAGATTCTGAAGCAAGTGCTAAGACTCCGATTGGCCCAGAGAAGTGTCAATTACAAGAATTAGCCAATAATATTCTAGCCCGCATTGCATACAGATTAAGGGCAGCCTTCACCCCCCCCCCCCCCCCCCCCCCCCCCCCCCCCCCCCCGCAAATAAAAACTCTCCGGTTCTGCGCGATTCATGTGAATGACCCAATTGACCAAGAAAACGGCGATTGTCGCCGAAAAGCGACAAGTTTGCAGGTCTGTGTATGTGTGTATATGTTTGCCTTCCACACTGGTATTGTTCAGTGAGATGGCTGGGACCTCTCTTCCGTGTTGTATGTGTTTATGTCAGTGCCTTTAATGGCAGCGGTGTTGACTGGAGAGAATCAACTCCCTGTGTTTTTAAATGATAATTCTCAAGTTCTGAATGTATTTGGTACATAAACTCAATAAAAGCGACCATTGTTGTAAAAAAAAAAAAAAAAAACCCACTCCTCTCTGCCCGTGGATGCTGTGCATAGTTGGGAAGATAGGCCAATTTGGTGTGATTACACTCACACACTCAAGGTAAACTATCCATTTTAGAAAATAATATTCACATCATGTACATTATTTTCACAATTTTCCAGTGTAAGCGTAAGAATGAAATAGTCCAAATAAATCTATCGATTATTTTAAAGGGTTGTTAATAGCACATGATTTGCATATTTGCATGTCTGGGAAACATTTAGGCTTAAATGTGTTGAGGTACAGAGCAATGCAAACTCAACAAAAACACATGAACACGTTTTTCTATATTGAAATATAAAGATGACGAGATTGCAGCAAAAAAATTGTGTGTATGTAGGTGTTATATAGCTGTATGCGGATACTCTAACTGCAATCAATGAAAATAAGGATGTGTTTGAGTTTGTTACACATTCAAGTTGATAAAGCCAACTGAAGTACATGAAGATAGAGGTCCTTTCCATTGGTAGGGGACTCTAAGGTAGGATTTCTTTGCTGCACTGCAGCAAGACCTTCAGCTGACAGTGGGCATGGCATTTCTGTGACAGTCACCCCGTAATCTTCATCTCCGTTGCCACCATGTACATCAAGCAAACTGTCAACTTCCTGGATCTATGACAGACAAAAACAGCAACTAACAACTGCCCTTTAACATCCCGTATGCTGTACAGATTTAGTGGATGCAATATGTATATACAGTATATTAACATACCTGAATGTGAAAAGATCCTTGGGGACAAGGCTCCATTCTATAAATAAAAAAATATGTATATATATTAAAAAAAAACCACAAAATGACACTATTAACTACACATTGTACATTATACAGCAGAAATAAGACCTACATTATTTTCCTGAAAACATTCATACTTCTGCATATTAGCACATTAGGCCTAATGATGATGCGAAACTGGCTTGCCCAGAGACTGAAGTTCTGTTAATCGTGTGTATCTGAAATGAAACTTGTGTGTAAACTGATGTTACAGGTGTTTATGTACTTTAATTCGCAGACACCCCAACCTGTAGAAAGTCATTTCAGGGAGCATCATCGCCACTCATTCTCCCTTTCCCTTGTGGTTGCGGTCATACTATTTCTGTTCAAGTCTGTTTTGACTGTTTCCACATGTGATCGCATGACTTCAAGGAGATGCTAAATTAGTTTAGGACGTCTGTAATGCACATCTTATGATCAGAGAGGGTTAAAGCGGAGCAGTAATTTAGGATCTTTGTTATGATATTAGTGCTAGCAGCGCACTACCTCCTCAAACCATTCGCCAATTCCTTTGCTAACGTTCGCCTACATTAACGTTAGCGAATCTGAACACATCTCAAGTTTGTACCGAATGAAAGAGATTGATTTATATCACCTTGTGTCGTAACATACGACTTCTCTTAGCTGTGGCAAAACGAGCATATCTCATCATGGCCTCTCATGGGTTATTGGTGGGTTATTGCTTACTTCAGAACCCGTCATTGACTTTACTATTAGCATTAGCTAGCGAGTAAAATCATGCAACTCAGTCTTTACACGATACCCACTGCATTCTACACGCCAATCACCAAGGTAACATTTGATATTAATAATAATTTGTAATGTAATATATCGTGTTTCTGTCCTGAATTTTTAACTATTTCGTCAAGACAGAGGCTTACCTTCCAGTAAGTTAAGTTGTTCGCTGTTCGTCTTCGTCCGAGTGGTGGAGGGAGGGAGGGAGGGAGACATGACAGGCGTCAACGAACTTGGAAGTGGACGGGGTTGGACTGACCCACCAATAGAAATCCACTCCTTCTTCTCGCGCACATGACGTTCAATGTTCAAAAAAACTTTTCAACCAAAACTAGTGTTTCAATCAAAAATTTTCGATCCGCAACCATAGCATTTTAATTAACAAAACAGTTCAGCCTCAAAACTGAAGTTTTTTAGAATTTAATGGAAAGACAACGAGAACACAATCAATTTTGTTAAGCTGAAACATTTCAAAATCATTATTTTTGCTTGCAAACTCTATTTTTTTGCTCTCAAAACTGCATTTTTGGTTTGACATTATTTTTCTTTGATTGAATAATAAAGACACAAATATAGCTCCATAGGCTGTATGCATAATACTGTAACTCATCGTTGCAGCCACCAGGCTCAATTTGAAGAAGGGGCTTACTGTGGAGACTAACCTTTTTGGTTAACTGCATAGCATGGTCGAATGAGAATTTACCTTTTATGTTTCATATAAGTAGGCCTACGGATAATTAAAAAAAAAACTCAATCTAGCCTCTAGTGGATGATTAGAATTTCCTTGAAGAAACAGCAATTGAGATCAAGGTAAAACGCAGCAGCAGGTTTATATGACACAGCAATGGAGTTTAAGTCGTTACGTGACTTCTTGCGTCACCACCGAGTTTAAAACCGTGTTAAACTCCAAACTAGGGACAGAGCAATTGCCCCACATTGTTTTTGTCTCAACCCTGTTTTCTTGTTTCTTTCATTTATTCACACTTGTGCTATTACACTTACAAGGAGACTTTATGTATTTATTTTATGTATTATTATTTTGTATTATTATTTAAACTTATTATACGGCTCTCTAGAATGTTGAGGGAGCTCCCATTCACTTTGAATGGGCCTCTCCAACGTTCTACCGGTCAGTTATTTTTGCATAATGACCGCTCCGAAGGTATAATGACCGCTGCCAATGGCAACGGGTTCACTCCGCTAGCTGTTGCGGAAGCCACAAAACGGTAGCCAAGTCACTGCTAAAGACACATTGAGATAAGTTTATTTTCTCGTTTTGGCAAGTAGCCGTATAATAAGCGCGATAATGTATAGAACGCCGGTCATTATCGGAAAATAATTCCCTTCAGGACCAAAACCCCCCGTAAAGACCCTCCTGGCACGGCGCACATTATGTGTGGCCCAATTAGACGACAATTGTTTTTGAATCAGAAGATGTTCCTCTGTCCAGCAACAGTAAAACCATCCACCAAAGCCACTGCGAATGTGAGATAATGCCTCCTAAAAATGACCAATTTTAGAGGGATGAAAATTCTGCTTTCAGTGGTGCAGATAACCCCCTAGTGCACCTTTTGGTCTTTAAAACTATTCTACCTAAGCTCTATGGAAACATAAAGCTCATGTTCATATCTTTATCAGGATAATCAGGGTAGAAATGGCAATTTCAGTCATTTTCAGCCATGAATTGTTGGATTTTTGAGGTTCTCTGAGAGGGGCCCCAGAACTCCACAACAAAAAAGAGTTCGAGGGTTTTAAGTGGCTGTTCATAGTTCCACATACTTATCACATATACAAAGTATGAGCCGATTTGGCCGACCCCCATCTTCCTACCTCCTGCTGGTTTTGCCTGGTTTTCTCGTGCAATGACTCTTAACTTCCCACTTCTAAAACTTACTATTATTCAAACTTCATGACTACAGTCGTTTTAAAAATGAATGGGCTTATTTCAGATGTTGGATAGGCTATATGATAATGCCTGAATGTGGTGTATGTGGTTGATGACTGTAGAGGGACACTGGCTCCGTGAGCTTGGCTTCAATCTCTTCCTAGTTGTCGTGCGAGGTTGGCGCACTCCGCTGATATCAATTGTTCGGTGTCCGACACGTCGGCGCGCGGCTGAAATCTGGCTTGCGACACAGGAAATTACGTCATTTTGACGTCATATTGTCGCGCGACAGGTCGGGCGCGTCAAGTATACTTCTAGCGTTAGACATTAAGTGCTTGTTTGACTTTGTGTTTTCTTTTTCTAGGAGAAGGTGTTGATTGCATAAAAATCCCTTCCTCTGTGTTTGTCTGTTGCAAAGTCCTCTTGGTCTTTCTGGTTTGCTTTGAGGACTGGAAAAGAGGCTGAATCTTTCTTGAGGTGTTTTTCTCTTCTTTTGGACCAAAGAAGAGAGCCATTCTCTTTGACCACATTTGCTTGCAGATTGTCTACCTTTTTAATGTTTGCTGGTACAGTCTTCCATGTCTTGACAATTTGAAGAATATCTTCAATCTCCTGTATTGTGCTTTCAGAATCGTGGTCCTCCGAAACACTACATGCCTGTACAACGCGAGTGCTCAATTTCAACTGTATCATTACTTCCAAATATCTGGCCACACAGAATGAGACAGGGGCATACTACGTATCAAAAACTGATTTGAATCCTGAATAGCATTTATATGAGCATTCATTTGAAGGGTAAGGTTGGGGAATTTATCATTTTTACCCATCACCAAATCCATAAAAGTCAGACGTTTGCATATTTGACCTTTTGTTCCCACAGGCAGCTACAGAAACACTCTGCAGGGCATGCGGTGTAGAAGAGCCCTGGTGTCATCTCTGAGGGCACACTGTACATGTAGGGCTGAGATGATGATAATGTTATTCTTTCAGTCCAGCCTGTATCTAATAGTCTGGTTGCTCTGCACAACAACTCCTCAGACTTGGACTTGACCTTATTTTCCATGCCTCCTGCAGACTGTAGTTTTTTAACTGCTAGGAAATAATCTTCTGTCTTCTCCAGAAGAACATGGATCAGGTCATCCAGTCGTCTATTTCTGATTCCAGACAGAAACTGGTATTTGAGTCTCTGAAAAAACCTAAGATGGCACAGGTGCCAATATTATAAGTACAAGTTTTGAGTTGACAACATGTTGATAACGTTGCATTATAAAAGGCGGATTACAAGCTTTTCTAGTCATTTCAATGAACAATGAATACTGATAATTTTGGAAAATACCTTTCCACTAGGTTGTTTGTGTCAGAGTCTCCATGTTCATAGCACCGTCCGTAGTCAGCCCAGGCCTGGCTAATAGGCTCCCAGTGCTTTTGGAAATAGCCACACACCTCTTCATACTTGGAGAACTCATCAAGAAACTTCATAGCCTCTGTCTGAAATTCATTCTTCTGCATATAGATATATAATAATACAGTTGAATAAAAAAAGTAAATCGATCATCAGTAATTTGGGTCTTCTGATAATGTCATTCCTAACACAGTGGACCACAACAACAATGGAAACACTTCACTTAAAGCATAACACCAGCAGTTTTCATTTGTAGGTTGTTGTACTGCATGGGCATGATTCAACCATGTAAATGTAAAGACAAAATTACATCAGCAACCTTTCTGTAGCTTTAGTATCTTATTTAAAAAAAAAAAAAAAAAAACACTTGGAAGTCTCCACATCTCATGATGCTTGAGGCACAATATTGTCAGAGCAAAGAATGTTGCTATACTGATATTAAGGTACTCATCTGGTAGTGCATGGGGGAGGACAAACCGGCAGGAATGGATCCTGCAGAGACTGGCCTTTCTGGGACCTTTTATCAAGAAGAGGCAGTCCATCTCCAACATGGATGAAAAAGTAAGATTTATTTAGGCTATAATTCCACTGACAAGGGTATAGCCCCTGGACGATTGACATAATCACATATGACATCCCTGTTCCTCTTTGCCACATCTGTTCCATTTGTGACCTTGGGCAAAGCAGCCTGGGCAAGACGGCCTTCTCTAGGTATCCTATGGGCACTGGCTATGGGAGACAGATGGAAACAGTCGAAAAAGGCATTCAACCCCTTGGAAGTTAGCATTATTATGTGATATACGAAATTGTCTGTTGCATTTACCTAGATCTGTAGGGGGGTCATTGGCATTCTTTGCCCTCAAAAAGTTATGTAAGACACAGCAGCACAACACCAATTTGTCTGCTGTGGCCGGGGCCAAGTTGATTGTTGTTAGAAAGACTCTCCAACGATTTGCTAATATGCCAAAGGCATTTTCCACAACTCGCCTGGCTTTCGACAGCCGATAGTTAAAAACACGCTGTTCCCGAGATAGACCTCTGTTGGCGTACGGCTTGAGGATGTACTCCTTTAGAGGGAAAGCCTCATCTGCCACCATAGCGAAGGGAGCCACCTGATCTGTCCCTGGCAGTGGTTGAGGGTCTGGCAGACTGGCTGTCCTCCTTTCTAAGGCTTCCTGCAGGGAGCAGCCTCTAAAAACTCCCCCATCAGAAACCCTTCCATTACATCCTACATCTATGTAAAGAAATCTGTGCTGGCTGTCTACAAGGGCCATCAGCACAATGGAAAAATGGTGTTTGAAGTTGTAGAAAGTAGAGCCAGAGGATAGTGGAGGTATTATGCTTATGTGCTTCCCATCTAGAGCTCCTATGCAATTAGGAAATGCACAATTTGCTTGGAAGCCTTTGGTTATATTCATCCACTCCTCTTGTGTACTTGGACACTGAAACACAAAAATAAAAATATTTGTTTTGATTGCACAAAATGCACTTTGAATTGCTTTAGTATGAGATAAGACTTTCAAGATGGTGTTGTTTGTAGTGTTAGTGATATGTAGGCTAGTAATGGGTCTGGTCATTCGGAATTGCGCACAAGCCTGCTCAGCCTACTACTTGTGATTAGATCACCCAGGATGCATTCTTTAAACAAATGTAAAACGTGTTTATGTGTTTATTCACTCCTACAGGATGTTGAATGTGAAATTGATGTTGAGGAATTAACTGACGAAGAGGAAGAGATCACAGCGGTGGACTCCGGCTCGAATGCAAATGTGAAGCGGGTGAAAAAGACAGGTCCAGAGCAGAACCTTCTCTGCACAGTGGAGAAATACATAAAGAAAGTTGCAGAGCAGCCGGAGGATGACAATGTTACAGCCTTCAGTAAAAATATCGATCAAAAAATGAGGCGCCTGACAGATTCGCATATTAGATATGAATTAGAGAGACAAATTGAGGAGCTCTGCTATCAGGCTCTGATGAGGGATCGCGCAAGACAGGCGTGTCCCCCTCCTCCCTCTCAACTAGACTATCAATACTATAACCTATAGGCCAGTGGTTCTCAAACCTTTTCTTTCATTCCCTACTTTGATCAAGGGGGCTTTCTCGAGCCCCACCTGTCCATCATCGCTCTATAGAAAGTATAGGTCAAGCTCAAAATTGCCATATTTATAACGTCACTTGCTAAATATACATCAGTAGGCCTAACAAATAACAGTTAGGCTACTAAAGATAAATATCAGTTCAAAAATAGAGAAAATAAAAATCTAAATCAATGACCAATAACGTCAGTTTTTTGTCATTGACAAGGTGTCAATCCTTGCTTCAAAAAAAGCTGATTTCCAAATTCCAATAATACAGCAAAAGGGCCAACTATATGCTACCATTGTGTTATAAATGAAGTTCAACACTCTCACAACCTCGTTCAAAATCTTATTCAGGTCAAGCCTCGACGCGAGCGCTTCCCTGAATGAAACAGTCCGTCTGTTGCGCATCAGGCACTATCACGACGATAGCATTTCTTTTAGCCTACCTGCTATCGTCTGTGCGCCAACCGAGCAAAGTCCCTCACAGTTTTCCCATTTGATGTCCTGTTCTGTCAGGTAGACTAATTGTTGAGATCAATGTTGAATAGTTCATCTGCAGTGGCCCTACTTTTGGCATACTTGTCGTGGCCAAACAACCACTTTGCTTTTGGAGGGATTCACCACCCCAGAATAGACCTATTCCGTCCGTCACCAGACTGTCCCCCACAGGAACATTTTTTAGGACCCCCAGACCATAGACAACCAGACCGTAATACAGTTTAACAGTTATTTATTAAGGCCTCCACAACACTCTCAACAGTCCATCCGCAGCAGGGGTAAATCACAGCAAAACACAGCAGTTCATAGCATAGATAAATAATTTGCATTAAGGCACACACGTGACCAAAAGGGCTCTTAGTATAGAACAGGATACATCTCATCACAGAGCAACATTACACTGCAACACACTCTGGCCAGAATCCCCACACATGGCCAGCACTAATAAACCAGCAACTCCCCAGTGTAATATGGCCCACTGCTACAGCCCTCTACAGTCTATGTGGAAAAGGCTACAAAAGACATACAAACAAAGAAAGCAAAATACAATTCTGGGGGGTCAGCTGGCTCTGCCACAGCTTACTGCTAGACCCCCAAAAGCAAACACTCAACCCAAATAACCCACCCTTCCACAGGATATAACCCGAAGTCAGTCTGCAGTGACTCCCAATTGTCCACCAACCGTCCAACGCGCTCTTGCGGCAGCGGGAACGCACAAAGCGGCTCCTTCCGAACGCTCCCACTCCGGATCAGTCAGCTGGTCGTGACGTCAACCAGGAAGTCCACACATCCGGCAGCGAATCGTCTGGAGGAGGCAGAGAGGATTCTCAGGGCCAAAACACCGGCAAAATCACAGCAGAATCCACACACACATAACAGCAGGCACAGTTACTTTCCTTTCAGATGTAGTACGATCGCGTAGTCTCGTTCTCTCTCGTTGCTCCACCAGTAGATCGACCGATCACCATCTCGAGGAACCGCTGCCTGGAAAGGAGGTAAACAAACACTGAGCAACCATCCAAGCCCGTAGCTAGCCCCAGCCACTCACGTAGAATTCCAACGTTCCTTAGGAGGAGTGTATCGGCCAAGCAATCGTCCACGTCGGGTCCTCCTGCAGCGAACGTCCACACCGGGTCCTCCTGTCGGCGATCGCCAGGGCACAGGTCCAGGGCTACTGAAAAACACGCACAACCGCCGCGTTCCCCCAACACGGTGCGTCTCCTCACCCCGCTCTCCTTCCTGAAGTGTCTGGCCGTATTTATCAGGCAGCCAGCCAATCTAAGTGTCTTTAGCTGATTGCCCACCAGCCCAGTCCCAATTGCATACGTCTGGCTGGCAACCAGTCAATCAGCCCTATGTCACCAAGCACACTTCCTTATTAAACACAGGGTTCCCCCAGTCTATGGAAAGTCAATGGGCATACATACAACATAACATACATTGCAATACAGACAATCAATCATTGTACACATAACAATTACAACCCCTTATTCCCAGACACGACATACTCGCAGAATAGAATATCTTCGCCCGCTATCAAGTTAACAAAGCGGACATAAGCAATAACTAAACCACCTTTGAGGTGGCTTTGTCCACTTGCAAGGCAAAACATGAGTGTTTGCGTTTGTCAAGCAGTTGTTCTTTGAGATCGCAGAACAGCAATTGTGTTGTCGGACAGATAGCCAAGATATCCTTCAATTTTACTGCGCTCGTCTCGAACATAAAAGTTTTTTTTCCCCCGCTGCAATTAAATCCGACATCAGTCATTTTTTTCGGACTATGGTTCCAGGACAGACATTCTCATCTGGTCAATGATAGGCCTACAAGAGTCTAGATTACCTAGTTTGTGTTTGTTTTGTGAGATGGAGGTGCATTCTCGTAATTATCAATAAAGAAAGGCACAGGCTACAGATTAAAAAGAAATCTCCGGTTTTTCACGTCAGCTCGCGCCCCACCTGGCATGTCTCTGCGCCCCACTAGTGGGGCGCGCCCCACAGTTTGAGAAACGCTGCCATAGGCTAATGTGTATTATCTATTTGTAGTCAAAATGAAATGGGATTTGTTCAAATGATAAAGTGTCTCTGTTTTCTTTAAAAGTACTTGACGTTGACAACCATTTCACCAGTAGCCTAATTACTTTGAGCGTATTTATCTATTATGCATTTAGTCAACAGCAATTTTTCTGACAGCTTAACATTAGCCTAACCTGTGGCCAAGAAACGTAATGTAATCATTAATTGTTCCCTTGGCGAGATGCAATCGCGGTAGTTTGTGTTTTGTCTTCTAATTATGGATGAAATTAAATCGGCAAGGTGGTGAAACTCTCTGTTGTTAGACGAGTGAAATTTCAAAAGGCTTGTCACCTCCTGCCTCCTCCACGGCCCTGGCATGTCCAAGGGTAGTCAACGACTTCACCACACTGATAGTCAGGTAGAACCCCAAGATAGGTGTGTATAAATTGATAGTTTAGGAGGTGTAGACTCAGAATCTGACGGGTGCCGCTCCGGCACCCTTGAGCATTTTCTTTTTTTAATGACATAATCTGTCACGCCCCCTTTTTTGCCCATAAAAAAAAAAAAAAAAAACTAGATGCACATTAATGTACATAAACCCATCATGTATGGTATCAAATGAAGCTCTTCTCAAACAGAAATCAATGATGTCAATAAAAAAATGTTAAAATGATTTCAAGTCCTTCCAGAGAACATAACAACTGTAAAGTCTGGTAAGGTCACACCGAAATAGTAGGCTGAGCAAAAAAAATGCATCAGCCCTCAACAATTAATCAAACAGACATGGAACAAAGTAGGAACTGATATTATCCCATATTTTATTGGTTTCTGGGGGTTATAAATCCGGAATGAGAGGCATCCACGCCAAGCCATCGTGCCCTCGTCAATACATATACAGTATTAGAGTTGGGCTGGTAGAGCTCACCAAACTTTGATAACACATGGTCTAACACAGGCCGGATTTTATACAGCCTGTCACTTCCATTGTTTGCCTGGTTGTCACTGAAGTCCAAAAACTTCCAGATAAGTTGAAACCGATTTCGTGACATTGTTTGGCTGAAGTGGGGCGTGATGACCACTTCATCAGTTGATCAATAACTGGCTAATGAAGGCTTTTGGACAATGCCAGTAAGAAAGAAAAGACCAAAAAACTGTCCGAGCTCCCCCACAGTCACACAGTGCACAGAGAGTGCACTCTTTTCCCCAGCAAGTTAGCCTGGGGCCTCATTTATAAAGGTCTGCGTAGATTCCACCCTAAAACATTGCGTACGCACAAACCTTGGAATTTGCGTACGCACGAAAATATTCTGATTCATAAAACTGTGCGGCGCACACCTGTACGCACGCTTCTCGTTATAAATACCAACGTGCGGTCAATTTCGCGTGCGTGCACGAGCCTCAGGCTCCTCCCAAGACCATCCCATAATCATCCTTAAAAGGTTAATGGTAATTTATCAATGAATATTTTAAGTATATAAAGAGGCTTTTGTGGCCTATCAGGAAACGGCAAAATGGAAACGCCTACTTCAAAAAAGAAGCCGAGGTTCACGCAATGGAGGTGCTCTTGACAGAGGTGGAACACCGACGGAAAGTTTTATTTGGGAGCCTCGGAAAAGGCGTCTCATAAAATTAAACAGGTGGAATGGCAGCATGTGGCAGCAGCAGTCAATAATGTTGGCTCAACACCAAGAACGCTGGCGGAGGTGAAAAAGAAATGGTCAGATTTAAAAGTGGAGGACAAGAAGCGCATCTCCGCATACCGCCAGAGTGTGCGAACCACTGGCGGTGGGACGGGAGTACCCCAACCATCACTGATGGAGGACCGAATTGCTGGGATAATTGGGGAAACCCTTTTATCAGGAATTGTGGCAGAGGCCGATGGAGACACAGACGCAGCAGGTAAGAGAAGGATTGAATGGGAATGGCATGTTCTGTTGTATAGAAAGGGAAAAGGTGTTGTAAAGACATTCACACACCGTGTATAAATTACATGACACTGATCAGTTCAATGTTATTATTTTTTTTATTAAGGTCTCATCGCAAATGATGAAGTGGCAAGTGAGGGGGATGGCACCGAGTGGCACCCCTCTACGTAGGTGGACACCAGCGGCCACTCTCCGACGGCGGGCACCAGCGGGCAGTCCTCGACGGCGGGCACCAGCGGGCTGTTTGCGTCTGCAGCCAATGAAGGGAGTGTGCCAGGCCCAAGCCGTGCGAACACCCGCGTCCTCACTGATGCTGTGCTGCAGTCACAAAGAGAGATAATCACGGCAGTTGATAGTTTAACTGGAGAAGTGCGAGGTGTTAAGAATGTTTTGCTTGAAATGTGTGACATATTAAAACAGCTTGTGAAAAAGTAAACCATGTGTCTTGCCTATTTGTAAACGTTGCATGACTTGTTCGCGCAAAGCAACAGCTGTGGGAGCGCGTTCTTGATTTTCTGGGCCTTCTACATTCTCTGGTACAATGCCAGCTGGGGCAGGTACGCCGTTCATTTGTGCCATGTTGTGCAAAACTGCACAGGCTCCAATAATTTGGCACACCTTCTCCGGCCTGTACTGAAGAACCCCTCCCGACTTATCCTAACACCTCCAACGCGATTTAAGGTGGCCAATGGTGCGCTCAATAACTGACCGGGCGCGCCCGTGCACGTTATTGTAGCGCTGTTGAGGCGCATTCTGTGCGTTGGCAAAGGGCGCGAGTAGCCAGGTTGTCAGCGGATAGCCACTATCACCTGTAGATAAAAGTATGTTGTAAAACGCCATGCCATAATCACTAAAGACAATTTTTTGTGACAGAAATCACACTTACCTAAAAGCCAACCATCCTGCACAGCGCCAGCTTGGAGCCTTCTTCCCACAATACTTTGTCTCAAAATAAACGAGTCATGGGTTGAGCCTGGCCAGCGAGCCACAACATTCAGCAACATCATATTGGCATCGCAAATGATTTGCACATTGACCGAATGATAATGTTTTCTATTGACATAGTCAAACTCTTTCTCAGCCGGTGCTTTTATCGCAACGTGTGTGCAGTCAACTGCTCCAATTACATTGGGGAAATTGGACATTGCTGCAAATTGCATTTTGATGTTGGCCTGCTCAACTGCAGTATAAGGGAACCGTATATAACGAGGAGTCATTTCGATTAGACCATTTAACACAGATGGCATGAGTGCGCTGAAAGATGGCTGGGATATCCCTGACCTATCAGCAAGGTCGCGCTGGAAGGTCCCAGTCGCCAAAAAGCCCAGAGTGGTTAACACTTATACCTGCACAGGTATGGACCTGTTTCGCCGTGTGGGTCTCTCCAAAACTGGTCCCAATTCAGTACAGATTTCCAACAGAATAGCTCTTGGTAATCTGAATCGGCTTATTAGCCATTCATCATCATGGGCCAGGAAATCTTCGTGGTCTCGGAACACACGCTCGCGTCTCATTCCTCTCGCCAAATCCTCCAGCAATGCTAAGACTGCCATATTTTCGTCTCTAGCCTACACAAGTCACCATGAGCGCTATTTATAGGGATTAAATCAATCAGGGCAATTTACTTAGGTAGAATTAATGAACATGACGTCTGTCTGTCTATCTATCTATCTATTTATCTATTAATAGCGTCAGCAACGGTAATTAGTTAAACTATTAGGTATGCGCATACAGCTGGTTTGGCCAAGGTCAGCGTATTTGGTCCGAAATTCATACATTCATTAATCCATAACACACCGTGAGGATGTGATTGGTTTTTGGAAAAAAATATTTATTTACTTCTCATGCGAGAACAATGCTTTATTTCGTGTTTTCACCTTTAGCATCTTTTCACGCATAGATTTTCTTTATAAATCCCGACGTTGACGGTGAAAGGTGCGTACGCACATTTCAGCCCCGTTCACGCAACTTTTTTGTGCGTAGCAGTCTTTATAAATGAGGCCCCTGGTCTCTGCTGCAATGGTCTGCTCAGCATAGAGGTTGGTTTGAGCAGCAATTGTCTGCAGTAATTCATCAGTTATAATCAAGTCAACAAAATCAATAGGCTGGTCAGACATCAGTCTGGCTGCACCTCGTGGCCCTGGGGTGGCTGTGAAGGGTATGTCTCGCGGCCTCCAGCCCTCTGCCTTCCATTCTTCCTGGATGCCACCACGCGCTAGCCGGCTTCTACAGTAGCACGTCTCCGTCTGGCACCAACACTTCTACCCCTTTTCTTGTCGACCTATAAATTACATACAAAACTATGCAATTACCATAAAAATACAGGGGTGTGTGTGTGTGTGGCTGAGGTGGTCAACTCACCCCTCTGATTTGAAGGCACCTCTGCTTCTGTCATTTCCATCTCTGACTCTTCCAATTCTCCCATCACATCCAGCTCTGGAATCACAGGAATAGATAGATTACATCACATTCAATGTATTGTCCTTTGCATGTAGCCTACATTTGCAACACAACCCATCCACACACATTTCACATTCAAGTCTATTTTTACAGTAAACACATGACTACACATGACAATATAGCCTACTACAGTAGCCTATGCACGTATGGAGTTGGAAACACTCCACAGAACACCCGAAACAAATAAATGATAAAGTCAGACTATAGATGCACATGCCTGTGTTGATATAACAATGTTAGAAATAAAACTACCGTATTTTCCGGACTATAAGTCACACTTTTTTTCATAGTTTGGCTGGCCCTGCGACTTATAGTCAGGTGTGACTTATATATGAAATTTAACATGTTTTTGAAGAATTCCAAAATGAAAGAGGAATAAACATTACTGTCGACAGCTGTTTACAGCTACAGATGGGCGGCCATTCACGCCTTCTCATCATTATGAATCTTTTTGGCCTCTGTGTCCAGTTACAGCCTCTGTTTGTTCTTGGTCTTGGATTTTGTGAATACATTTCTGAATAAATGCGACTTATAGTCAGGTGCGACTTATATATGGCATTTTCCTCTTCATGAGGCATTTTTTGACTGGTGCGACTTATACTCGGTATATAAATACGGTAACCTAGCATCGCATTGGAATATTTTCTTTGATAGTTGTGAGGGAGAACTGAGCCTCCTCACAGACTCCATCTCCTCCTACCTGTCCTTCTGTGAGGAGTCTGCCATCCCAACTAAACAGGTCAAGCTGTATCCTAACAACAAGCATTGGGTCACCAAGGACCTGAAGCATTGCTTAAACAACAAGAAAGTGGCCTTCCTCCAGGGGGACACACACAAAGTCAGAGAGCTGAATAAAGAGCTGAGGAGGAAAACCAGGCTGGCCAAACTCCAATACAAAAACAAGGTGGAGGACAAAATCACTGCTGGCAACGCAAGGGAGGCATGGCAAGGACTTAACATCATGATGGGAAGAACAGTCAAATCTGCCCAGATTCAGCCCTGATTCTGCCACCTTTGCAGAGCAACTCAACACCTACTATGGCAGGTTCAACAAGCCTGCCCGAAAGGACTGGCCCCTGATCAACACCGCTCACTCAGCCATCACAGTGGATAAAAAGATGCTTACATCCATACTGAGCCGCGTCAACCCCCGGAAAGCACCTGGTCCTGATGGGCTGAGGGGCAGGGTGCTGAGGGAATGCTCAGCCCAGTTGGGTGACGTCATCACCTGGCTCTTCCAACACCTGCTAGACTCCAACTGTGCCCCACAGACATGGAAAGAGTCCACCATCATACCTGTGCCAAAGAAATCTACTGTCAGGGACATGAAGGACTTCAGACCAGTGGCTCTTACCTCAACACTATGTAAGTGTATGGAGAGAGTGCTGAGTGGCCATCTTGCTGCTATGGGGGCAGACAAATTAGATCCTCTCCAGTTCGCCTACAAGGCAAAAAGAGGGATGGATGATGCCTGCCTCACTCTTCTGGACACCATATGCCAGCGCCTGGACTCTTCATAGTCGACAGGCCAACACCAGGAAATGTGCTTAGAAAACACTTTTGATGGCATTCTTTGTTAAAAGTTGGCAACCATGCTAGAAGTTATTAGAGGGCTCTGAGATTCCAGAATCCAGCGGTTGCCAAAATCATATTCATAATTTAAGGTCAAATATGAAGGTCAAAAGGTCAAAAACAATGCATTTTATGGTTTGTCTATTTGGGGGGCTCTATTTTCATAGCATTCTTTTTAAAAAGTTGTCAACCATGCTAGAAATTATCAGTAGGGTCTGAGGTTCCAAAATCCAGTGGTTGCCAAAGTCATATTTAGAATTTAAGGTCAAATTTGAAGGTCTAAAGCTCAAAAACAATATTAAATGTTATGGATTGTCTTTTTGGGGACCTCTTTTTTTCATGGCATTCTTTTTTAAATGTTGGCAACCATGCTAGAAGTTAACAGTAGGGTCTGAGGTTCCAGAATCCAGTGGTTGCCAAAATCAAATTCATAATTTAAGGTCAAATTTGAAGGTCAGAACCTCAAAAACAATAAATACATGTTATGGTTTGTCTTTTTGGGGCCTCTTTTTTCATGCCATTCTTTTTTTTTTAATGTTGGCAACCATACTAGAAATTATCAGTAGGGTCTGAGGTTACAGAATCCAGTGGTTGCCAAAGTCATATTTAGAATTTAAGGTCAAATTTGAAGGTCAAAAGCTCAAAAACAATACATTTTATGGTTCATCTTTTTGGGGGGCTCTATTTTCATAGCATTCTTTTTAAAAAGTTGGCAACCATGCTAGAAGTTGTCAGTAGGGTCTGAGGTTCCAGAATCCAGTGGTTGCCAAAATCACGTTCACAATTTAAGGTCAAAAACAATAATAAATGTTATGGATTGTCTTTTTGGGGACCTCTTTTTTTCATGGCATTCTTTTTTAAATGTTGGCAACCATGCTAGAACAGTGAGGTCTGAGGTTCCAGATGGTACTTGCTACAAAATGTGAAAAGAATTTAGATTTTAACACTCACATCAGAAGCGACCAGGTGGCCGGGCTCACTGAAGAAGAGTCAACATGAGTCCGCCTCAACATGAATTTGTTTTATCCACGCATGACTTTAAATTGGGATGTTTGATTTAGCTTATCATAGAGCGGCTCTGGCCTGTCAGCCTGGGGCATTCGAAAATGTGTACATTCCAATTGGTTTTCGCCGAGCTACATCATATTTCATTAGCATATTCAGACTTTTAGCTTTTTCGATCTGGTCACCCAATTCATTTCGCTTTATTATTTTGTTTTATGTGAGGCACATTGAGCTCCCCTGTATGAAATGCAACTATATCAATAAAACTTGCCTTGCCACCGAATTTGCTATGGCCACCCTATTTGTAGAGAAATAATAACTTTTGTCACTCTGGTTGCCACTTTGGCCACTTCTGTCACCACTTTCCACGTGGAATTATTCATGATCTACAGGCAAACCATGAGGAGGCTGACACACGCATCATCCTACATATGCTGGAAGTAATTAATGCTGGGTACGAGTACGAGAACATCATTGTGAAGTGCCGTGATACAGATCTCCTCCTTCTGCTTCTTCACTTCACTAGGGACCAAGTCTGCAAGGTGTGGATGATGAGTGGGACTTCCAAGGAATATGAGTGCTACCCAGTCCACCTTATCAATGAGAACTACCTCGGGTAGTTGTGGATAATATACTCGGCTTCCATGCCCTAACTGGTTGCGATACTGTCTCCTCATTTGCTGGACATGGGAAGAAGTCATGTTGGACTGTGTATTTGCAACACCCAGAACTGTTACATGGTGTTGGTTGGGATGGGCCTCAAGGTGACGTTGAGGAGTTTTTGTGCCATCTGTACAAAGCACCATGCACATCTTTGGGTATTGACAGGGCTAGACATGACTTGTTTCAGAAAGGCAAAAAGGCAATGGAAATGTTACCTCCAACAAGTGATGCATTGTCATTGCATCTTGCATGTGCAAATCACCAGGCAAAGGTATGGCTGCAATCTGACAAGGTAGATGTTATGGCCTGGTCAGATTACACGATATCAGCCTGATTTTGGCCATTTGTCGTGACCAACAAGTTTACAGCGTCGTATCCGATTTCAAATGATCGGGCACGACATCAAACGCGGAGGGAATCTTACTGTATAATGTGACATGCTTCACGACTTGCGATTTATCGTTCACAACGTTCTAAAACAGCCCGACCAAAAGACTGGCTTGTCAGAAATTTGACGGGAGTCGTATGACGCAACCGATGCTTTCGGTGTATGTGGTAACTCTCCCGACCAAGACGCGGAGAGGTTTTCATGGTTCTAAAATCGTATAGTGTGACATGGTAGATCGTAAACGACAATTGTGAGCGACAAAAACATTGTAGCCTATAGTCTGACCTTGCAATTATCGAAATCCCTGAGGAGACAGGTGGTTGGAAGGTTGTAGACCAACACTTGGTGGTTGTGTGACTCAGGAACCTCCTGTTCCAAGTAGTTGCTTGGAGCTGATAACTTGTGGTTGTAGAACCAAGTGCCGTACACATGCCTGCACTTGCCTTAAGAATGGACAGCCTTGCACACCTGCATGCGGTTGTGATGCTGATGGATGTCTCAACAATGTAGGGATGGAACATGATCAGGACGAGACAGCCTTTTTGTAATACAGCAACAAAAATTGCACATTGCAAAACATTACATATATTACAAAAACATTCAGACAGTCTGAATTGACATTTGAATTGACATTGACATTTTGCCTTGAAATAAAGAAGCATTCTTGTTATTCATTACCAATATATTCTCTAGAGAACGTTTTGTGTTATTCATAGCATAAAGGAGTAAAGGCCATATCAATTCTATATATCCAAATTATTGATCAATAAAAATAAGTATTTTCCAAAAAATCTTTCAAACTTTTAAAAAAAGAATGCCATGAAAATAAAGCCCCCAAAAAAACGTTTGACCTTTTGACCTTCAAATTTGACCTTGAATTATAAATATGATTTTGGCAACCACTGGATCCTGGAACCTCAGACCCTACTAATAACTTCTAGCATGGTTGGCAACTTTTTAAAAAGGATGTCATGAAAATAGAGCCCCCCAAAAAGACGAACCATGAAATCTATTGTTTTCGACCTTTTGACCTTCAAATTTGACCTGAAATTATAAAAATGATGTTGGCAACCACTGGATCCTGGAACATCAGACCCTACTAATAACTTCTAGCATGGTTGCCAACTTTTAAAAAGGATGTCATGAAAATAGAGCCCCCCCAAAAGACAAACCATTAAAATATATTGTTTCCAACTTTTTGACCTTCAAATTTGACCTTAAATTATAAATATGATTTTGGCAACCACTGGATTCTGGAACCTCAGACCCTACTAATAACTTCTAGCATGGTTGCCAACTTTTAACAAAAAATGCCATCAAAAGTTTTTTTTAGGGTCTTGGCCTGCCGACTATCACAACTACACACAAGGATTTTATTCATGGACTTCTCCTCTGCTTTTAACACAGTTGACCCTCACATTCTATGTGACCGTCTCCTGGAATTAGAGATCAACCCAACTCTGATTTTATGGATAAAAGACTTTTTATTGGATAGACCCCAGCATGTCGTGGTCAATGGTTTTACATCTAAAAACATTGTTTTAACAATAGTTCAACTAAATTGGGGTAAACCACACAGAATAGGCCTACCACCTCTCCACCCACGTCACCAATCAATGTGAGGGATGTGCCTGGATGTTCTTGCATAATGCAGCGATGTTAGGCCGAATTGGGGACAGTTTCAGTCTTCGATAATTTTCCACAAACAGTCTGTACTCTTAAGGCAGACCAATGCTGAGAATGCAGTCTCGCATAAACGTTGTAGCAAATGGCATAAATGTCTTAATAGCTCGTTTTGCCAGGACCGGATACTCTGCCCGCAAACTAACCCGGACATCTGTCACTGTCTTCTGACCGAATTCTATGATAGTTTTAGTTTGCTATGATAGTGTCTCGACCTGAAAAGCTTGTCCCGACAGCAGGTGACTCCTTTGACGTTTCTGTTGTCGCTGCATGAACCGTTGCGTTTCAGCCATTTATCCATCGATTGCTATTTTCTTTGTCAAATAGGCTAGTCATAGTTTACGAGCGACAAATAGCAACATTTATTATGACGCCGAGTTGTAATCAGCGCTGCAACAGGCTGCTGTAAAGCTCTACTTTACCATCTCTGTCTCCACTCTCCAATATTTAGTGAATGCCGAGAAAATACGTTTTTAATGTGCAGTGCAAATGCAGAAGTTAAGTTACCTCCGTGGGATATAAAAAACGTTTGGAAAGGCATATGATTTTGATATTTTTTCACGTACCCCCTGAAATCAGTCCACGTACCCAAGGGGGTACGCGTACCCCAGTTTGACAACCACTGCCTTAGGCTAACCAACTACGATGTGACTCATAAGCATATAACTTATAATTTCGAGTGAAAAAATGAACAGAAAATGTAAAAAAAGTGAAAGGTACGAGACTGTGTACATATCTTAAATTCCAAAATAAAAAACTCAAATCCCGTGATGCTTTTCAAACGTACACACATTTCCAACATTTGCAGCCTAACGATAGTTTAACATGGTTCCATATTAATCTGAGAAAAGAAGATGATTACTCCCTACCGTTTCCATTGAGTAAATTGAACCTTCAAGATGAGAAAACCGTTATTTTTCGGAAGACCACACATCGGTTCTGACAGCCCTGGAGCCATTTTAAGTTTTGAAGTTCCAGCGAGACGATAGCTGGACGATAGGTGCGGGAAAAGTTGAGACAGTTTGTTTGGGATTGCCATGGCAACGGCGATCTCTACCAATCAAAGGATCTGCTTTCACCAGTTTTACAAGTTTGGGTGTTGGGTACTGTAGTACTCAAATCGTGAATAAAAATATTTTTTCTCAAAACAAGGTTGACGCCCCATTAACGTTTGACATCTATGTGAGCAGGTATAATGCTTAAGCCTACCTTATATTGACAGACTTTGCAAAGATTTGGAAAAGATTTTTGAAAGACTACAGTCTCAGACCCTTTCGCATCTAAAGACAATTCATCGAGTTTCAAGTCACAGGCCAGTTTCAGATTAGGATTTTGCAAAGACTGTGGGTCACTATTTACAAGACTGCTACTAGATTCCTTCAAATTATTTCCATCATGCACTAGGGTATGTCATCATCAACAGGAACTCATACGATAGCCTACTCATATCAAAGTCATTTTTTTCGCGTTTCTGCTGCATTGTTTCATGTGTGACATCCCTAACAGATATAGAGCTGTTCTGTCACGTAGAATAATTAGACTAATAATTGATAAGAAATGAAATAACAAATAATCATATAGGCTGCAGCTGTCGCCTATTTTGCCCCTTCCTGTTTGATGTTGAAGCGAGGTCACTATTGGTTTTTAATGTTCACGTCACTATTTGCATGAGCCACGACTGAAAAGACTTCCGATAATATCAAACATGTTTGATATTGTCGTAATGGCAAAACTAGAAAAAGACTGACTCCGACGGACTTAAAACCGCTAAGATTGGCACCTTACACTAAACGATTTCATTGACGGGAGCGCGCCGCGATTCCATTACAACTCCCATGATTTCCGCCCAATTTTGATTGCACAAAATCGTGCAATGTAAGCCAGCCTTAAGTCACATTGTAGCTGGTTTTAAGTCTACCATGGACGGTTACGATTTTATGGCTTATTCTCCAGTTGTCAATGGAGAAATTGTATTGGATTTTTACTTCCAGGCAAGGCTGTGGGCGGGACTGTCGAGCTCTATAAAGCTGTCAAGGATGAGGGAGAATGTAGTTGGCCAGATCTACATCTGTAAAGCGTACCTATACTATTAATTCAGTAATAACAATACGAATATTTCCTAAAAAAAAAAAAAAACCACACACATAGTTTATGCAGGTCAACATTTAATATGAAAGGCTGTCTGTCTGTCTGTGCCTGTAGAAGTTGGAGTTGGATGTCATGTCTTTATAATGTTGAGGCTTTCTGTGTTTGCATATATTGGGTCCCCTGTGTTCACATTGTAGCGACAGAATGTGATAAAGAGGAGAGGGAGGAGGATGTGACATGAGAAGGGAAAGTGAGATTGGATCAGAGAAAGACAAGCAGAGGACAGAGGAGGACATAGAAGAGAATGCATTAAGGTAGGGCTGGGCGATAATCGATCTCAAATCGGGATTGCGATAAATAATTTAACTTTATCGTGATAAGAATGGAGAATCGATCAATATGGAAAAACATATCGTGATAAAAAAAAAATTCCATATCGCCTGGCCCTACATTAAGGTAAGAACACTGTTTCAAATACAAAAACTCTGTTGATATCTTGTCTTTCCACAGGTCATCATATCATAAACTCCAGTTGTGAGTGCCCCCGAAATGTAGCCATGGAGCAGCTTTGGCGCTTTTTGCATATCAATATTTCAGCCACACAGATGTGGACTGCAGCTGGAAAGCTCCTAAGGTCCCAAAAGCACAGCATACAGCGCAGGAGCTGTATCCAAAGAGGGACTACAACCCTCTCACTAGAGACCCCATAGCTTAAGACCTCAACAACCTGCGGGAGGCACTTCAGCAGTCCTCCTGTACTATGGCCTGGATCCTGACTCTAGAACCTTAAAGCCAAATGAAGATGTGGCCTCGCTGGCTGTGCACTCCATTATTGCACAGGCCAGGAGTCAGAGTGTTGTAGCGGCAATGATGTTAACTAGCCATCAGCAGGGGCGTGTGCAGGCTGCCACTGTTGGCCAGCACTTGAACAACCTCTGGCATAAGTTGCGGGAGGGAAGATTAACTGCAAGCAACTTTGGTGCCATGTTGCCAGCTCTTATGAAGGGCAGAAGAGTTGGACCCTCTGTTATCTGACGTCTACTGACTTAACAGTCCCTGGACAACGTCCATTCAGTCCAGTGGGGTCGAGTAAATGAAAAGGAGGGAGTGAAAGTCTTCAAACAGGTCACCCAGCTAGAGGTCACAGACACGGGCTTGTTTCTTTCCCCTTCAGGGATGCTTGGGGCCTCTCCAGATGGTTTGATGGGAGAATCTGGCATCCTTGAAGTCAAGTGTCCTTACAGTGTGCGAGACCTTTCCATCGAGGAGGTTCTGCAAAATTAGGAGTTCTTCCTGGAGAAGAAAGATGGGCTTTACCATTTGAAGAAGACCCATCCTTACTGGCACCAAGTGCAGGGGCCGCATGTACAAAGACTTGCGTGGAATTCTTACTAATACATTGCGTACGCGAAAATCTGGAAAGAAGCGTACGCACAAAAAAAATCAGATGTATGAAACCATGCGTACGCAGCAATCCACGCAGCTTTCCTCTGTACATCCCAATTAACCTGAAATTAAGCGCACATTCATGAGCATTCTACTCCACCCTCTCTCCTCCCTTAATCACACTCATTTTAAAGAAGAACTATGCAGTATTGGCGATTTCATCTCTGGTTTTGGTTTCGTTTTCGCTCGTTTTATGCTTGCATTTTCTCTGCAGAGCTTCCCCAACAGCTTTAGCGTGTATATTTATACATGTATAGGCTATATTTAAATATATAAATTGCAAGCGTGGTTCTTCTTCTCAAACTTCCAGATGTAAACAAGGAGCGATCGTCTCCTGCAGAAAGTTGCATAGGTTCTCTTTAATATGCTAACTAGAAGGCCACTCAAAAACTCAGACCTCCGTGAAGGCAAAATGGCTTATGCCACAAAAAGTAAAAGGAAACTGCTGTGTGCTTGCTTTATTTATTTTCAAAATGGCTTATGCCACAATATCAATAAGAGTTAAAACTCATTTGTGGACCCATCCGTTCTCGAACCTGCTGCAAAATGTAATAATTGAAATAATCAAATTAAAAAAGTTTTAAAAGTTTATTACCAGCGATTGCGAGGTAATGGTCTTTTCAGACAAAATGGCAGAGATACAGTAGGCCTAGGTCTTTATCATCTGTAGCCTAATTAATAACAAAACAAACAAACAGTAGTGGCAGAGCATGCAGTGGCTACAACGGTCAGAGACCGTGGCAGATTCATTGGTCAGTCTGCAAGTGACAACGCGGTTTGGTGGGCATTTCAAGCATTACGAAATAACTGCATTAATTAAAAGGTCATTAAATCACTCGTGTCCGAGTAAGAGACCACGCATGGCATCAAAGTAGCCTATGCAGTCAGTCAGGGAAATTGCTTCAATTCGCACTAAGCTATTCACGCGGATCATCTTGTCCCATTTGTATTTTGTTTTACTGAAAACTATCGGAAATATGTGAAAACACCCGCAAAATGTTTTAGGCATGGACATATGCGTGAAGCCGACCCCATTCATCGCAGATTTCGAGGAAGGAAAGCTCTTCGAAATCTGAAATGTTTGATAAGCCAGTGAACAATCATGGAACTAAATATAGGCACTATCTTTATACGTTTCACATTAGGCTACCTAATTCTTTATATCCTCTGATAAGACTACAGTTTTAATTGCAGATATAGGCTGTTGCATAGTTTGGTAGTATTAACGCACATTGCATGCCCATTTATCTAGAAACATATGCCGACTTCGAAGTGCTATTTTTAATAGCCCACATTTCACAATATGCTGTGCAAATAAAGGCCTTGATTCGTGATCAACTAATGTTGTTGCGCTGCATTGCCTCTATACGTGTCGCCAACTGACAAGCTGGAAATGTGCGTACGCCAGACATGAAGCTTGCGTGGAGGACCACACATTATCACGTTCAAGTCAGTCTTTGTACATCCGGACGTGAGCGTGAGAGTTAGCGTACACAGCATTTTTGAGCGTACGCAAGCTTAGTACATGAGGCCCCTGGACCACCAAAGGTGCTCTGGTGACGTCAATCAGTCCAGATCCTTCTTGGACAGCCAATCTGTCACTGCTGGAGGAATTTTATTGTCAAGTGCTTCTCCCCAAAATAATGGAGACAAATGTTCAATAAAAGCCTTCTCACCTCACTTTGTATTTTCTGTTTCTGTAACAAAGCATATTGTATACAAATAATATAACGTGACAACATCAAAAATGTAGAATGAAAGAATGCATAACTTTTGTCTGCACATTTGTTTGCCTTAAGAAACTTAAGTCAAGGTCTTAAAGTAAGTCAAAATCATTTTATGACTTCATGCTAAAAACAATACCAAAAATGTTGGATGTTAATAGAGGATTGGTTACATTTAGTTTGTTTTTGCAGTGTAACTACATTACCATGATTCACAGTGATTTCTGTGGTGTTATGGACATAACTATCTTCACATGTCTAATTCTGAGGCTACATTAGAAGACAGTAAATTATTGTTACATCCAAGAATGTATGCATGTCTCCCCTGCTGCCCCACAGTGTCTTGTGTCTATTCTAGGCCTGGTCCTCCGCCTAATTGATGGGATGTGCCGGCGCACGAGGCGTGTCCGGTCTGACGGAATAAAGAGGGCCTGGTTATGGCGCGGTGCGCGGGAGAGAACCACGTTGTTTTGTGTTCTATTTGTTACTTCGTTAAGTTGAACTTCGGTTATGTAATCCTTTGCGTTAATAAACCCTTAGACATTTGTTTGTCGATCTCTCTCCTGCTCTTTTGTTACTGTTTTGAGCCAGTAGTAACAATTACACAGAGTTGGAAGTACCATTCTGAATAATTAGTCATTCGTTATTGTGGACAGACATGACTACACTCTCCATGTAATGCCTTCATATCTCTTCTAGCAGCTCAGAGCCACACTCACAGTCTGCCTCCACTGCAAGATTGGAACATTCCTGTACGACCTTGTGAGTTTTTTTCTTCTAGTGGAATACACTGTTTCACCATAAACAACTTTTGTGGAAATTAAGTCAATCAAAGACGTCTTGAAATTTGTAGCACATGTTATTTGGTCGGTTCAAGGATTATCGCCATAGCTGGTTAACAGCTGCTCTGACATTTCTGACCATCAATCAAAGACCTGGTGGTAGCCTAATTACATAAGAAATGGCAGTAACAGCCAAACAAGCATAGAACATTGCAGTGAGTTGAACCCCATCCCAGATATGGGAGTACCACTACCAACATCTTTGGTGTTTTGGACTATCTGACCATCATGACTTACAGTAATACTAACCCACTTTGTGTATCTCCCCATGTACCTCACCTGTGAGGTAAACCATTCCAGTCATCATCCATCCTTGCTGGCCCTCATCAAACCTGAAGTCTCATCCCTATGACTCGCCTGGCCCACACATCCTAGCGACCCATTACATGTTAACTAAAAAAAAAAGGGATCAGACTTTATAGAGGTTTGTATCTGAAGTCTTCATATAATTACTAACTGAACAGTACATATATGTACACTGCTTACAGTACCAAGCAGGAGAGGCGCCAAGCATCCCTGAAAGTGCCACCGGACTACTGCATCAGCTTACATGCAGACTGAAATTGATCATTGATCCTCACCAATCTGCCTGATCAGGGGTGCCTGAAAATTAACAAGAGCACAGCAGACTTGGACAATGTCATTGGCTATGCTCCTCAGTTGAGACGGTATAATATCTATAATTTTAAACTGTTTCAACCTCCCTATGGCTCGTTCAACATACAGGTATATGCGATTGTGAGCAATATCCTTTGTGGCTTGCACTTCACTAGGCGTAAATTTGTCATGATGTAGGAATGGTGGGATGTTGACCGTCACACCTGCTGGCACGATCAGGATTCCTTTATCTGCCAAGATGTGGTCACCTGACTGGAAGTGACTCAGAATCCCTGACCTAAGGACAATGTTTCTGTCTGTTGTCGACCCTGGGAAGAGATCACTGCAGTAAGTTATGCCCCCAGTAGGTGCCACACCCAGAAGTAGCTTGAAAGAGTGCATGCCTCTGTACACAGAATAGGTCTCCTTTTGGACACTCATTTCATGAGGAATAGCTATTCTAATGTCTGTACAGTCAATAATCATCTTACAGTTGGGGAACTTGTGGAAGGAAACTGGCATACTCATTTGATTTTTTTCCCTGCTAGGAACTGTTGCCATGGCACTTTTAAATAGCAACCTGTGCAAGATGGCTATAAACGTCCTCACAACGTTCCTAAGTGTGCCATCACTACAGCCAAAAAGAGTAGCCAGGTGAAGGTTAGTGTAGTTTTGACATAATTTCATTAGCTTCATGAAAACCTGATCGGGAATAGTAATTGAATGTACTGTCCACCAATCGATGTAAGACTATCTTTGAAATCAGCCAAAAAGTTCAGGATGATCTCAAAGGTAGCTCTGTCAGGCAAGCCTGTCTCCATCCTCAGCACATTCTCTTCTACCTGTGTAACAGAATAGATTTGCTGCCTCTCCTTTAATGTGCTAAGTTCCCCCTTCAATCTCTTTATCTCCATCTGAAGCATCTCATTGCTAGATGGCTCAGCCACCTCTGCATCACTTACAGTGCCACTACAGACCAGCGAGGAATCAACCTCATGGAATGACTTGCTTGTGAACTAGTCTGGGGTGTAGGTGTAGTCTGTGATGTAGTCTGGGGTGTACAGTAGCGTTACATGTCTCGAGACCACCAGGTCGCCAGATTGCCAGTCGCGATCCCAGGGATCCCTCTCGGGGCTGGCAAAGCTGAAGACCTCCCACGGTTGCTCCCAAGGAGCATCTGAAATTAAAGGGATATTCAACCTCAAAATCCCCCTTTTGAAAAGGTGATCGAGCAAAAACACCCCTGCCTGTTCAAAGTAGTAAGAGTTACAAAAAAAATGTATTGCCCATGTTGGCAACATGGTGCAAAGACACGACACATATGATTTACATATAATACCGTATAGTACTAAAACACTTGCAGACATCTTTAGTACTAAATACAATTAACATTGACTACAGAGACACACTTGCCTTTAGTGGAGTTTATGTATTTTACATCTAACATGAAAGTCTGGTCTGTGGCACTGATGACATGTTGTTCCGCAATACGCTGATGGGTTGCCCTCCTTGCCATTTTGCCTGTAGAGAATAGATGAAACATTATGTATTAACATTCTAAGCATACATATAGCATTTCCATTAGGCTATAGTGTATAGACCTAGTGAACACTATGACATAATTCTGTGTTATTGACATGCATCCCCTTACTTAGCTACATGCTTGCAATGAGTGAAGTGAAGAGTGTCTCACGTTGACAACGCAACGGCGAGTCGTTTATTCATTCATACAAAAAATTGTTAAAACTAACATGACGCTGGCCGTGATATCAACAATCAATCAACGTGCGCGTCACTAAAGAGACAGCGTCCTTAAGTGTTGGTCGGATAGAGAGTCCAGAATAAATTTAATCGAGTCAGTACCTTTCCGGAAATGTCGCTGCTGCAGCTGGCAACGCTTGTTCAACACTTTATTAACATTTCCGGAAAGGTACGGACTCGATTAAATTCATTCTGGACTCTCTATCCGACCACATAAAGACATGGGGATACTTCGGTTTGGCTTTAGGGATCCTCTACTCACTACCACGTAAGTGTAGTGTTGTTTGGAACAGTAGAAGAGGTATTAAAATAGCGTTTTGTAGCGGCGAAAGGACATGCCCGCTTCACTTCCAGGCTAACGAGTTTTGGCTAAAAACGGTGAGCTCGAACTTTCTCAAAATACATCGGATTGACATGATTTTGGTGTCAACTCAACGTAGGTACCCCCAATAGTCCGAAAAATTGATCTAAAGTGCATTTCACTCCGGATTATCCCTTTAAGTCCACATGGCTGCCTGCTGGGTCTTTTACTGGCCTTGTCATTCTGTCAGGGTTGCAGATTTCTAGTGATGTTACCCGCGAGCCTGCTGCTTCGATGCTTGTATCGAAAAAATGAACCAATTTGGAATGGAGCTTGTATCAGAGCTTGATTCGTTTCCTGCTAATCACGTGACCAGTGACGTCCGAAGCTTCGTTTCACACACACCCACGTGACTGCTTCGAAGTTTGATTCAATGCTTTAAAGATGCCCGACCCGCGGCGCTCATTCGTGGGTTGTTGCAGTAGGAGAGTCAACAGAGAGTTAGTGAATAGAGAGATTATTATAGTGATTATAGCGAGCAGAAAGTTGATAGATACAGTGAATAGCCAGTAGATAGCCTAGTTTAGCGAGTAGAAAGTGTATAGCAAGTAGAGAGTTCATAGAAAGTTCATTAGCGAGTAGAGTTTATAGTTTATAGCGATTTAGTAGTTAGTATTTAGTAGTTTAGCATATTGCAAGTAGAAAGTTTATAGAGTAGCCTAGAGTTTATAGCGTATTTAGTAAATTCATAGCGAGTAGATTTATAGCGAGTTTATTTAGTTTGCGAGTAGATAAGACAGTTCATAGAAGACAGTTTACATTAGAATATTCAGTTCATCTAGCCTAGAAAGTTCATAGCGTGTAAACAGTTTATAGTAGAGTAAGAATTATTGCAAGTAAGTTAATAGCCAGTAGAGAGTAGCCTATATAAAAGAGAGTGTATAGCTAGTAGAAAGTATAGTCTAGCGATAGCCTAGAGAGCCGCATTGATAGCAATGGAACCTGTTGCTAAGAGAGGGCGTTCAGAGATGTGGGAACACTTTAATTTGATTTCGCCCAACAAGGTTTGCAATAGGCTATGCTATTTTATTGTTTGAATGGGATACACTGTGTGTATTATATGCGGCTCTCCATAATGCGGAAAAGTCTAGGTTTAAATAGCTACAACTATCTTCATAATGAGATTGTTTGTGACTAAAGGCAATTCATCTTTCATATAAATTCTGCCAAGCGCAAGTCTATTCTACCATTTGGAATGAAGGCTTGGTGTAGCCTATTCACAAAATGTGTTGCATGTACTGTATTATTAATGACATGTAGTCATACTGCATTATTTATTAATGTATATTTGTTGTGTTGTAGGAAATAGAAAGGACAACATTGACCAGGCGCTTGTCAACATGGTCATTAAAGACTCACAGCCCTTCAGGATTGTAGAAGATGCTGAGTTCCGAGCTTTTGTGAGCTTTTTGGATCCAGCCTACATTCTACCATCACGGCAAACTCTGAAAGCCATGGTGGAGTCCAAGTATAAGGAAGAGAAGCAGAAGGCCAAAGAAGAACTGCAGAAGGCTATAGCAGTGAGTCTGACCTCAGACATGTGGACCTCTGTCCACATGGATGCCTACCTTGGCATCACTTGCCACTACATCAATGATGATGACAAATTGTCTACAATTCTGTTGTCTGTGGGGAAGTTCCCAGAGAGGCATACAGCAGCCAACATAGCTGCTGTAAAGACTGGTGTAATGGAGGAATGGGGGCTTCAGGGCAAGGTGACTTGTCTTGTTACTGATGGTGCTGCAAACATGTTGGCATGTGGAACTATGCTGCAACTTAGACACAGTGTTTGTATCGCGCATACCTTGAACCTGGTAGTAAGGAAAGCAATGGAGCAGACACCGGGTCTTGAAGAGCTCAGAGGCAAGGCCAGGAAGATTGCGGCCTACTTCAGAACAAGCACCGTTGCCAGGGAACGGCTTCTCAGCATCCAGCAGCAGATGGGGGTGCCAACACATAAGCTACTGCAGGAAGTGGAGACACGCTGGAACAGCACCTACGATATGTTGGCCAGGCTGTACGAGCAGAGGGAACCAGTTGGAGCTGCAGTGGTGTCCCTCTGCACAGATTTGCCAGCTCTGACCTCATTGGACTATCAAAGCATTTCTGAATGCCTTGGAGCATTGTCCCCTCTAAAGGAGGCAACGGTGGAGCTATCCTCTGAAAAAACTGTGTCTGGCTCAAAAATTGTTCCCCTGGTGAGAATGCTGAGGCATGCGACCGCCTCCAAACAGCAGGAGGTGAATGATGGCATGGCGAAGGACCTGTGCAACAACCTAACACAGCTCATGACCGAAAGATTGAGCAACTATGAGACTGCGAGTCAACATTACCTGGCCACTCTACTGGATCCTAGATTCAAAACTATGGGGTTTTGCAATTCAGACAACTCTACAGCTGCTGTTAAAAGGCTTACAGCAGAATGCTCCCGTCTTTTAAGAGACAGCACCCCATCTGAACCACCAGCGCAGGAGTCTGCTGCTCAGTCCTCAGGTAAGAATCGATGGTCAATATTGTCATGTTTATATTGTATTTTTGTAATGCATTGTTTTTTGTCGCCATTCAGGAACTGGCCTATGGAATTTGCTGGACCAAGACGTGTCAGAGTCCAGGAAAGTCAAAAGTGCCACAGCAAATGCCATTGTAGAGGTGCAGCGGTACTTAAGTGAGCCAAACTTACTGCGCTCTGAAGACCCGCTCCAGTTTTGGGCACAGCACAAACATGTTTATCCCCATTTGTATGTGCTAGCCCGGAAAATTCTATGCACACCTGCCTCCTCTGTACCATGTGAGCGGGTTTTCTCTAAAGCAGGTGAAGTGGTCAGCAAAAGGAGAAACAGACTCAGCCCTGGAACAGTGGAAAAAATTTTGTTTCTAAATAAAAATGATCTCTAATTTTTATTCCCACAAACACTTGTCACCAAGCACAATATCCCCCTCACCTGTCCACGTGTACTGTTATTGTCCATAAGCACCATCACTGTTTGTTCACGTCACAAGCACTTTCACTGTCCCAGAGTATGTCCTTGCCACTGCCAAAGCACTTCCCCAATCAATTGACTAACACTAAACACTATAAACAATTTCTATAAACACCACACTGGCAGTAGACTGCATGTGAAATTGTTAGATTGCTCACAGCCTATGCCTTCTGCACTATCTCCTATTTGAGACAAGTTGCTCTAGGCTACCCAGGCTACTAAAATATATCACCGAAATGTGTGTGCAATGTGTTCTTCATTCATTTCCCTCCCAAATTGATGTTTACAAACACAAGACACATTCACAACCAAAATCCTTACTTTATTATTTTGTGTGTGTGTGTGGAGAGGGCAGTTACATTTTATTTATGCAATGTCCCAAATAGGCTTAGTCATTTATGTAATTTATTTATCCATTAATTCACACTCAAAATGTTTATCTTCAACTGAAAGATATTCATGGCTAATAGCTATGAAACACTTTGTGACACAATGCTATCCTAAACTTTCGCCACCAGATGTCCTCATAGAGTTCTGAAGCTTCGAGTACCGAACCTTTTTTCGACACAATTGGATTGAAAGCTTCACTGGTTCAGAAAGCTTCAGTTCGCCATCACTACAGATTTCCAAGACCCAAATGCAAGGCAGGACACGAAACTTACTCAGAAAACACTTTACTTAGACAAACCAAACAACCAGGAACAACCATGACGTACATAAACACAATGACAAGGCAAAGAACACCACAAAACCAAGACCTTAAATACAACACTAACAAGGGGTAACAAGACACAGGTGAACTTAACAAGAGACTAATAATTGGACACAGGTGAGGGACGGAGACAAGAACAAACCAGAGCACATAGGCTGTGTTCGAAATTCTGTGCTAAGTACTACGTACTGCATACTGGTCAAGTATACACTGTGTACTGCACACTACGCCCCCCACCCCAGTACGCAGTAGCCGTCACCAGCAGCACAGCGTACTAAATCACTGTTTGAAATGGGTGGTAAGTACTAGTCGCATACTGATACTGACGTGAACCTAGCGAGCAGTATGCAGTGTGTGAAAAATTAGATTTTACCAGTATGCAAAAGTTCCCAGGATGTTCTACTAATGGTGGCAAAATCCTCAGTGTACCAACGATGCTCACTACTCAGATACTGCATCCCATAATGCATAGCGATTATTTCCAGTTTCAGAAAAATTTAACAACGCTGGCAGACAGCGAAAGGACCTATGGCAAACCGGAGGCGAAGAATACAAATGTGATTATTGTTTGGGTGTTTTGGTATGGAATGTTTCGTGGCTTCTGTTATTGTGGAAGTTTTAGTAGGCTACTTGTGTTCATGTGCAAGTGAAATAGCCCAGCTTATCCAAAGCTAACATGAACTAGCTGGCGCTCAATGGAAATGAATGATATTAGAAAGCTAAGTCGCTAAGAATCAAGCTTATCTAGCTCTTGTTAACGTCGTTATTAACATTTACCAGTGTTCGCTTAATTATTAGTTATCGTTCTTGGTGTGAACGACCCTCTCTTGAGTGTTCTGTATAACTGTCAGAACTCTATTCATAAGTTTAGTCAGCACCGCAACAAAGCGTTTAGCCTACCAACTTTGTCAGCATAAATTGGTCGACTAGTCTGTGACCCACAGTTTACCATCGCTAGCGTATTTGATGCACCTGTGGAAAACAGCTGATGGATTAGTAAAATCAAGTGAGCAAGCTTACAGTGACGTTGGTCATTTTAATGCAATGCCGCAATGCATTCTAGAGAGCTCAACGTAGATTTTAATCAATACCATGTTATATTCATGGGTTTCATCAGGTCCCTTTCCACAGGTGTATTAATTAAGCTCCATGCAGTCTGCATTGATAATCAAGGTGCTTGATTGTATACACCTGTGGAAAGGGACCTGATGAAACCCATGAATAGGCTCTGTGTTCTGTTCTGAGTAGCTTATTATGACCGCCGCTAGCGTAGCTAGCGAAGCGGTCATATAGTTGTTGTCAAAGTTTTTTTTTTTTTTTTTTTTTTTTTTTTTTTCTTTTTTCCCGTCATTTTTCGTCAACGATTCCCGGGACACCGTAACACCGGAGCGCATGAAACTTGGTGGGCATGTAGCCCCAGTAGAGTTCTATGGAAAATTTTCGTTTCGTCCCCGGGGGTCACTCCACCCCCGCGCTGCCCCCGCCCGAAGCCCAAAAATGACAGTTTTTCCTACATAACTACCTGAACCGTGGCACCGAGGATGACAAAATGTTTATGGTATGTTGTTCTCCAGAGCTTGCATCAACTTAGCTTATAACCAGTCATTTGTGATTTGCCCCCCCATCGTAAAAATTGAAAATGCAATGTAATATTGCTTTAATTGCCCATATCTTCAGATGAGATGTTATGAACTGCACCAAATTTCATGTGTATGATTAACCTGACACCCTCTGGGAGTAAGCCAAGTTTTGTGGAATTTCATCCATGGGGGGCTATAAAATAAATGGATTTATGTGTACATTCAGGACTGTATACCCATCGGCCAGTAGATGGTGGTATTATCTGGAGTCTAAATCCCCCCCTGGGGATTTCAAAAACTGTTCCAAACATCTCAATCTTTGCTAGTTTTTGTCCTAGAAACATATAAGTGACACCATTAGAAACCTTTAATCAACTAGTTTCCAAATATGTTTTAAAAGAGAATGGTTGCTCTGGGTGCAACAAACATGCAGGAACACACACACACACACACACACACACACACACACACACACACACACACACACACACACACACATAAATACACACACACACACACCTACCTACACACACATGCACCACTACATACACACATGTACATAAAACATTATACAAACACATGCACAAACACGCCCACACGCATGCACACATACACCCTTACACACACACACACACACACACACACACACCTACACACACACACACACACACATGCACACACACATCTTTGAGTACATTTTGTGAGACCACCGGAGCTGAGAAGTGAGTGTGTGTGTGATGTACTATAGTGTGTGGGTGCGTTTCTGTGTGCCCATCTGTGTGTTTGCATGTGTGTATGTGTGTATGTGCATGTTCTGTGTGTGTTCTCTTTCTTTCTCTCTCTCTCTCTCTCTCTGTGTCTGTGTTATCTGTGTGTATTCTGTGTGTGTTCTCTCTTTCTCTCTCTCTCTCTCTGGGTGTGCCTGTGTGTGTGTGTTTGTGTGTGTGTGTGTGTGTGTGTGTGTGTGTGTGTGTGTGTGTGTGTGTGTGTGTGTGTGCGAGTGTGTGCCTGTGTATGTGTGTTTGTGTGTGTGTGTGTGTGTGTGTGTGTGTGTGCACACACGCGCATGTGAGTGTGTGTGTGTGTGTGTTATCTGATATTGGAGTGACAGTGACGGCAGAGAACACAGTGAACATATACTCAGAGACACATTAAACACACACACAAGCAGACACACACTCACACTAGACAGAGAAGCACTCATACACAAAAGCAAGCGCACACATGCACACACTCATTTACATACATAAAAGTTGCAGTAGGGATGGAGTAGGCGATGGAAACACAAGCGTGATTGATATTTGCGGAGAGAATGTGCAGGACTGAGCGGCGGTCATATTGTGTATCGCTTTGCGGTACATCTAGTTCAGAGGTAGACTTGGAGAAACTGTCTAAACTAATCAATTTAAAGTGAGCCCAATTACGTCTGATATTTTGGGGAATTCTTCACGTTTATCCCGTTAGTGACACATGCTCAGGCTATAATGATTTGTGTTAGTTTCCCATAGGCTAAACGAAGCCCATCTAAATGTGGACTGCTGAGCATGTTCCTCCAGTCCAGTTGTGTCCAGATTTAGGCTTTTTATACAGTGATGCATCGACAGCCTACAGCACGCACCGCCACCTACTTGCAAGAAAAACGTCTGGTATTGGCAATTAGTCGAACTAGTCCTCGTTCATTTGTATTACTGCAGTGGGAAGTGAGTTAAGCTGAAATGCATTAATCATTGCATTTCAATTCTAGCGTTCTTGGAAATTTAGAACATCACAAGTTTGCTTTTGTTTATGTAAAGCATGTTGCATGAAATGGGCTATATAAATAAACTTGACTTGACATGGCAGGAGGATTGTTCTGTTTACTTATCAAATCAGTCAGCTTTTGGGCTACACTGGAGTCTGGACATCTGGGGCCTCATTTATAAAACTTTCTTACGCACAGATTTGATCTAAGACGTGCGTACGCTCAAATCCATGCCAACGCTCAGATTTATAAAGACCGTCTTTGACGTGGAAAAGTGCTTATCTCCACGTCAGGTTCCAACCTGACGTACGATCATTTCCTTGTGGTAGTGCCAGGGTACTGCAAGTAATCTGAGGTCCAAATGCGATGAATTCTCAAAATTCCAAGAAGACCAACGATCTCATGTAGTTCTCTACCATATGCATGATCAATATCAGCAGAAGTTGTAAGTAGTAAGTATAGAAGTTAAAGTGTTAACTAATTCTTAAAGGTTGGAAAAGGAAAGTGAAAAAATCCTATAATATTGTAGTGGAGGCTAAAAGTAAGTAAACGCAGTTTATTCACCCCCAGCATTTCAAAAATAGAGTTTATCAACCTCTCCAAAGACCTATTCACCTATTTAAACTTTTAACATTGAAAAAGCACACTGTATTATCTGCATTCACAATATGAACACTCATCAACACTCTAAGAACCATTTAATCCACCAATCTTGAATTTCCCCTTGGTGATCAAAAAAGTATCTATCTATCTATCTATCTATCTGTCTACCTATCTAGCCTATCTATCTATCTATCTATTTTATAAACACTTGAATTCTGAATGCGTTATGAAACGGCGCATTACCGCGATCACAGAATTCATGGGTTACCCACTTCTTATTTTACTACTACACCCGTGCCATGCCTAGGCTATATCTTATCTATTTCATAGCATTCAAAAAAGCAGGCAGGCCATAGAGTCATCTATATATTTAATGTTCCCATCGATATTGACCATAAAGTGTCCATTTACGCTTGTTTAGAAGAGGGAAATATGACTTGCGTTCATGATATTCCAAGCTCCACAACAGAAAGATAATATTATAATGTAGGCTATATATGGACAGGCAGTGCTTAATTTGTAAAGTGGGAGGTGCCGGAACGCAGATGATGGGTGGATCCGGCGACTCAAAAATAGATAAATTAATAAATAAATAATTAAATAAATAAAGGGTACGCGGGACGACGACGCACAAGGATTCTGTGTGCACTAGGCCTAGCCTACAATTAAACCAGTTACCGAGTGCGGAGACAGAGTGCAGATTCGCATGTTTAAGGCTTTATTTCGCCAACAGTGCAAGACAGTAAGCTATTTTATTATTGGTTATTTTAACCACAACGGACAACGCTCAGAGTAAAAGGATTAACTCCAAACAAGCACACAATACTCACTCAAAGTTCGCCCGTTAACTCTCCAAACACACGTTAACGCAACACAATATATTGAGAGTACCAGCAGAGAATAATTAAGACTTCATTTTACTTACACATATATCTTATTTGTCCAAAACAGCCCATACAGTATCCATAGATAGACACCTGCCTCTATTTCCCTACTCCTCAGATCCCGTGCAGATATGTCCTTTGGCAATCCATGATTTCACGTAGGTAGCTTAAGCAGTGGGCCGACAAGGCCAATAGAGAGTTGTGAGGAGATGGTAGAGGGGAAAAGAGATGCTCTATTTGCTGCGCAAATCCAGTTAATCTGCGAAAAACCCCGCTCATGCACTTGAGATGGGGACAGTGTTGACCGCGGCCAAAAGGTCCGAACGAACCAGGCGCGCGGGAACCTCTTTTTGACCAGGGGTGCTGAATAACAAAATAATGAAGAATGTCCAACGATTTCTCCCTGCTATACATGTTTTGGATTTTGACTGCTAAATACGTCATTAGCGCGGTGTACGGTTGAGGGCATAGCCTGTCCTTTGCAACCACAAATTTGAATGTTCTACAAATGCGACAGCACCAGGTGCGTCGCTATAGGTGTTCAAAAGATAAGGGGCTATACCTCGGCTGACCCTTCCATTTCCCGGGAAAATTTTTAAATTGGGCTGTGAAAGATGCGATTTCAACATAGTTTGAGAAGGAAAGTAAGGCCAGGTTCCGGATCTCAAATTAAGCCTTGAATAGCTGCCGGATCCAACGTCGGAGGTTCCGGATCTTGTTCCGGCTTGTTCCGGCTCAAATTAAGCACTGTGGACAGGTATTTTTCAGCATCTATACATCGCAAATAGACATAATCTATAGATAGATAGATAGATAGATAGATAGATAGATAGATATTTTATTGATCCCCAAAGGGAAATTCAAGAATTTGGTGTTAACATTCCATTCTCACGGTAATTGCATTGTTGCCTTTATAAAACGCACGCACAGGCGCATTACCGTGATCACAGAATTCATGGATTACCCACTTTATATAAAAATACATAAAGGTAAATAGACATAATCTATCCTCTGAAAAGCAGAGTTTTGCATCTTCATAATTGCGGCCGAGTTGCAAGGAGTTATAGCACGCGTCTGATTGCATAGCCTGTGTCTGATGGCAGTGCCCAAGACCAGATGGCAATACGTGGATAATAACAATTAGGATAATGCAGGCTAAAATATAAAAATATATAAAGGTAGGCCTAAAGGTCACTGGACATTCTTGAAAGTAAACAGTCGCTGACATCGATATTTCTTGAATCCCGACGCGCAGAATGAATGAAGATTGACCGGTGAACTTATACTATTCGCTATACAGTTAAAACATAGCCTATCCATAAACGTTCGGTCTACATGACATACAGTATCTCGCTTATAATGTAGTCCGCCGTAGGCTACATGGGCAGTATCTAACCCTGGGTCATATTGGAAACGCCATACTGTACCATAAATAGGCCTAAATTAGTATGGTGTACTGTAGGTATTTCCGTCATAAGGTAGCCTACTATGTTCTATTACCAAAGTAAACCTACTACATTTGCCACACATTGCCTACTACATTACAGCAAGCAGAAGGAATAAAAGCAAGCAGAGGACAATGGACATGGATGCATATTTCTTTCCAGAAAGCGCTGCTTGGAAAATCATAATTAGTTATTCGAACTAACAGCGCATAAACATATAGGTTAACATCAGATGGCATAGGCTAGGCCTTTACAGTTTCCAATATATGTATTTTAGGTACAACTCAGCCATCGATTGCATTAAAGCCTATGCTAATGATATTGATGAGGGGGCGTGTACAAGGCGGAGACCTAAAATCACCCGGCTGCGCACAAATTCACGTTCATTTGCGATTTATAATGGCCACATCTGCAAGAGTGGCGTACGCACGTTTTTTTGTGCGTACGTTCGTTTCTCTGAATCACACGTACGATCATATCAGAAATGATCTAAGATCAAATGAAAGATGGTTTCTACGCGATACTTTTATAAATGAGGCCCCTGGAGAAAGCATAGCCTACCCATGAAGAATCTCTGTGTGATGTTTCATATAATATGTTTATGGATAAATAAAATCACCTAAGCTTATTAATCCAGACTCAATTTCGGATATAATGGAATTTAAATAACAGAAAAGAATACAATGAATAATACAATGAATTGATACAAAAGTTATACGAGTTAGGCTAAGAGGATGCACAAGCTGTGAAATCAGGTAAGTGCAGTGTTATAAAATTATTGTTGTGCTGCCATCAGAGTGCCAACAATGTTCATAAAACATTTCTCTAGTGTTGATCAGTGGAGAGAGTAGCACTTCTGTGTCCTACCGTTTTGATATGTCTTAGGCTACCTCTCTGTGGTGAGTTGTTGGTGCCAACAAACAAGCAAGGAGAAGAACAAGCAGTATAGCAGAAGAAGAAGGTCTGCTATACTGATGGTCTTTAATCTCGTTCTTCAGCAGGAATTCAGAGTGATTAGACCAATATGCCTAGAGAAACTAACAATATTGTAGCCCACAGTTGTCTTTTCTTATGAAGGCGTATGCAACCATGGTTAATGGATCGAAAACGTGTCATTATTGGCAAGACTTGGGTTTGAAACTAAGTGAAATGTGAAATTAAGTAAATGTAACTGTGCTACACTGACAATTGATAATCCCATAATGACCACTGTATGACAGTTACCTTACAAATGACACTAAACATTAAACAAAATACTTTCAATTTAATGATTAAAATGTCTGAACTTTAACATCAAGAAAAACAACAAGTGCACATTCTCTCAGAATGACCCCAGGGGACAATATTGCTAACTGAGGCTGGGGGAGAGACTCGAGGTTGTCATCATTCAGTATTGGTTATCCAGTGCCACCTCCTACAGGGTTGTTGCAGAAGCCTTCGATGTTCCCAAGACCACTGTGCATGACATTGTGCCAGTCCTAGAGATAGAGGTTACATCCTTTACCATCTTAGACACTTTCTTATAAACACTCATCTAAAATCATGTATTAGTAAGGAGAAAATTATTTTCTTCCATTACCATTTTATTTTCCATCGTTAGGCTATACCAGAGCCCTAGACATTCTCTGGTTATACCCAAATCCGGCTATGACATCACTTATCAAAGAGCAGTAGGCTTAAACTGGGAACTGTTTTGAACCAGGTGCTCATTTCTCAGTAGATACCAAAGCAACGTAGCTATCAGTCCGTTGTGTTTAAGATTTTCACATTGCACTTTTGTAAATTAAACTTATTTTTTAAAAGTATGAATAGAGTTCTGTCAGTTATAACTCACAGAACACTTAAGAGATAAGGGCCGTTCACACCAAGAACGATAACCATAACGATAACTAGGCTATAAATAAACATTGCTCTCGTTAATGTGAATAACGACGTTACAGAGGCTAGAAAATCGTCATACTACTTAGCGACTTAGCAAGCTAACAGGTTTCTACCATTCATTTCCATTGAGCGCCAGTTAGTTTACGTTAGCTTTGGTTAAGTTGGGCTATTTATTCACTTGCACATACACAAATACAGCTCTACAGTAATAAAACTTCCACAATAACAGAAGCCACGAAACATTCCATACCAAAACACCCAACTTAATACTCACATTTGTGCTCTTCATCTCCGGTTTTTGCCATAATTGTCCCTTCGCTGTCCGCCATTGTTACTGAAATTTTCTGAAGCTGGAAACAATCGCTATGCATTATGAGATGCAGTATCCCATCAGTATAACATCCGGGAAACTTTTGTGGGCCTACTGGCAATATTACATTTTCCAAACACTGCATACTATTTGCTACTTCACGTCATTATCAGTATGTGACTAGTACTTAGCACGCAGTTTCGAACACAGCCATAGACCTCTGAAGTTCGCCTACAAAAAAGCTGCCATTTTTGCCCAAATAAGGAGATCCGGTATCTTGAGATCTTATCTATGGGAAAATAACATGGGGATTTTCAATTATCGCACAGTGTTAAACTCTCGCGGGGATGATGACATTGGAAATGTAAACGTTTTTCGCTACACAGTTTTGTCCACTGTCGTCTAGTGGATATTGTGATCTTCGGTAGGTGAAGACGGCACACTTCGATCTTTGCTACCCCAGAGCTGACTTACAATGCAACTTGCCATAGGCAGTTAGCTTCAATTAACTCCCGGATCACCTTAAATGGGCAAAGATGGCAGCTTTGGATCCTTTTTGTAGGCGAACTTCAGAGGTCTATGGAGGGTAAATTAAGGAGCACATGGAACAGGACACAGGAAGTAAACAAAGCAAACAGGAAGACACAAGACGCTACAAACTAAAAGTACAAAAAAAAAACAAAAAACAAACCCCAAACCGTGACACAAACAACAAATTTCAGGCGTACTGAGGTGTTTGCGAAAAGAAAAACAAATCAGGTTCACGGATAGAACTCGGCCAGATCAGCGCGATAAGGCATTGAACATTTTGAACATTGAATCAGCTTATTATAGGTATCCATGGGGCTGTTTCAGTTGATGCAAATTGTGTCAGCGCAACAATGCAAGACATTTTTAAAACGTTGTCCATCCACACAGCATCTCACCAGAATTGAAAATAAATCTGTCTGACAAGCTTAAAGTGTAAGTTTGGCGGAAAATGAAAATAAAGCTATTTTCTGAATGAAAATACATCAACTAAGCCGTGGAGGAAGTAATTTTCGCTCATCACGCAGTACAGAGCTAGCACTGGCAAAAGCTACAGCCCAAAATCGCAAACAGTGGGTTAGCATGGGGCTTTCAGCCATGCACTTTCAAAATCGCATTTTTAAACCAAGCTAACATTGCTCAAAACAGCGGCAAACCTCGTCAGCAGCTTGCTCTAGGTGTCTACACATAAAACGAAGCACCAATCAGTCTGTAAACTTTGGAATAGTCTGTATACACGTAGAATCAGTTCGATACCGCAACACAATCTGAAGCACAGAAAGGTCACGCGAGATCTCACACGAGAGCTCGTGGACTTTCCTTCGTGAGGAACTGGAGTGTTCATAACAGTCTTCTTTTATAAACGTCGGGTTCGTGAGCCAAGTTGTTGGTGGTTCGTTTTATGTGTAGACACCTAGAGCAAGCTTCTGGCGAAGTTTGGCGCTGTTTTGAGCAATGTTAGTGGTTTAAAAATGCGATTTTGGAATAGCTCCCGTGCTTCCGTGTGAATAACTCCCGTGCTTCCGTGTGAATCTCGGGTGACATTTCTGTGGTTCAGATTGGGTTGCGGTCTCGAACTGATTCTACGTGTATACAGCCTATTCCAAAGTTTGGTCAGAACTAAGTAGGAAGCGAAATTATTTTCATTAGGCTATATTACAGCTATAAAACATATGGTTAGACATATGGTTATTAAATGTAGTCTCATATTTGATAATATAGGCTAAATATTAGGTTAATAATATTAATTGATAAACTAAAGCAAGTGCTTTTACATAAGTTGCAGTAGGGGATGGAGCAGGATGGAAACAAATTGGCATGCAGTAGGCCCTATTTATTTTTGCAGAGAGAATATGCAGGAGCGGCAGTCATATTTTGTACCAATACCAATTAAATACCGCTTGTCAATTTGTTTCCATCTCCTACTCCATCCCCAACTGCAACCTTTATGTAGTTTTCACTTGTGAGTGTGTGTGTAGGCCTATGTGAATGTGTCGGCATGTGCGTAATGGTGTGTGTGTGTGTGTGTGTGTGGTGTGTGGTGGTGGTGGTGGGGGGGGGGGGGGGGGGGGGAGCATGCATTTGTGTACGTGTTGGTGTGTGTGTTCATGCGTATGCCTGCTGTCTTCTGTGTGTGTAATTCAAGGCACAAGACAATGTCATGTTGAAAGTGTAACCACCAGTCCCACGTCAATGAATCAGAAATGAATGAACACAGGTCAGTATAGCCATGGGATGGGGGCAAGGTAGTAGGTCACAGGCTCACTGGCCATACAGCTATTGTGACACCTAATGGGCTGTTATCCTGACATTAACATTCGTTTTTAACAGTGTTATCTTATCACATCAGGGGAGGTAAACAGGTAATATGCGTATTGTAATAACAGTGTATTAACAGTGTAGCAGTGTACAATGGTACTGATTTGTTTCTTCTTGTCTTTCAGAAAATGACCAGTCCAAACATCCCCCCACAGCCAGGTAACTGCATCGTCTACAAAACAGCCTGTGAGGTGCTTTTCTCAATACACCAGTGGTTCATCGGTGCATGCTGTTCTCTTGTTGTTCCAGGCGCCTCCTCTGACCTAGGGGACACATGGGTGGGCTTTGGTCCCCATCGGTACCAGACATTTAGGTCTCTCTATGACGCGGGGGATACGGCGAGTCAAACGTAAGTAGAGAGAGAGACTGTGTGTGTGTGTGTGTGTGTGTGTGTGTGTGTGTGTGTGTGTGTGTGTCTGTGTGTCTGTGTGTGTCTGTGTGTGTCTGTGTGCCTGTGTGTGTCTGTTGACTTTGTGTGTTTTTTTCACTTTGCTCTGTTACAGCTATCTGGAGTGGGTGCGCCACCTGCGGGTGGGTGTACCCGAGTGCCGCCTTGGGCGCCTACAGACGTATGTGCTGGCCCGGGAAATGGCGGCACATGTACATGCCCCCCCACAGCCAGGTAACTGCACTGTCTACACGGCCTGTGAGGTGCTTTTCACAACATCAGTGCAGTGCACATCTCGTTGTTGTTGTTTGCCACCATGTTCTTCACTAATGCTGATGTGTTCCCAGACACGTCCGGGGACGCCCCACCAGCCTCCTCGACCCCCTCCCCACCAGCCAGAGCCACCTCCTCAGAGCCACCTCCTCGTAGAAATGTACATGTACATGTACATGTAAATGTACAAATACATTTTGTTATAAATATTGTTCAATAAATGTTTGTTTTCTTAAAGACTCTGTTTCTGTGGAAGGAAAACAATGTTTTAAAAAGAAACACCACAAAAAGAAAACACACACCATAAAAGTGGGCTGAAATAAAGCCATGCTTAAGAGTACATCACAAAAAAAATAAAAATAAAAGCAGGCTGAAAATAAAGCCATGACTTAATAAACAGTAAATAAATGAAAATGTAAGACATTTACAGTGTAATTAATGTAGTCTTACCAACTTGACATTGTTCACTATTAAATTGAACTTGTATTGTTGTTACTTTGGATATTTCTCGACAAAAGTAAAAATTTGTCTGATTTTGTATTGGAGATATTGCTCTCCGCGCATACTCCAGTTTGAAACATGCCATGGCATGTTGGTCCAAAATACTATTGGAATGCTGACGTTGTCCTGCACTTCTAGTCTAACACTACGTCACCGGGTCGTTACAAATTAGGACTGAAACGCCCCAACACCTGCTACCCTGATTAGCCTACCTGTGATAAGCCATTGTCTGCAGCACTCATTCCCAGATTGACACGAAATCACCATGGTTGATTGGTTGCAGCAGTGCTGCACTCCCTCTCCAAATTTCAGAATGTCTCGCCCAGTTTGAAAGCCTTTTTCAGAAATGTGAAGTGGGTGGAGTTATGGGGTGAAGTAACTCTTTAAGTTCACGGTGCTGTAAAGTCACTCGTCACCAGCAACCTCGTCTGCACACTTTGTCGTTGCATCCAACTTTAAGTAAGTTTGGTGTTTTTGTGTTCATAACAGTAATTACAGTCAGTATTAAATGAATTTTGTCAATCAGAAATTTTAAATCCATCAGAATTCTGTTAAGTTTGAATGTATAAACTTTATGCTGAAAGTGTGACCGCTTGTCCCGCAATGAATGAGAAATGAATGGGCACACGTCAGTATAGCCTCCTTATGACCTCTCAAATTCGGAAAAATGCATAAAACTATAATCAGACGACGTTTTTGCGTTTGTAAGACCCGGAGGTACATGTGATATAAATGCTGCAACGAAATGCAAAGTTTAAATTATGCAAACTTCATGCTGAGAGTGTGACCGCTAGCAATGAATGAGAAATGAATGGACGCATGTCAGTATAGCCTCCTTATGAGACTTCTCAAATTCTGAGAAATGCATAAAACTATGATCGGACGACGTTTTTGTGTTTGTAAGACCCGGAGGTACATGAGATATAAATGCTGCAACGAAATGTAAAGTTTAAATTATGCAAACTTCATGCTGAAAGTATGACCGCTAGCAATGAATGAGAAATGAATGGGCGCACGTGATCGGACTATGATCGGACGTCGATTTTGTGTTTGTAAGACCCGGAGGTACATGTGATATAAATGCTGCAACGAAATTCGAAGTGGAAATATGTGAGCTATTTGTTTAAAATGCAACCGCAATTTCCATGGTGTTGGGTGTATAGGGGCAGGGCAGTAGGTCACTGGGGGTCACTGTCCAGCTATTGTGAAACCTAATGGGCTGTTATCCTTACATTAACATTGGTTTGATGTAGTGATTTGTTTCTTCTTGTTTTACAGAACATGTCTTTTGAGCCAATGTTCCGGTTTGAGGGCTCAGAACTCACCCTTCGACCCTCTGCCGCCGCCGTGGCACACCGCCAGCAGGTCACTGCCGATCCCCGGCAGGTGAAGGGGGCAGTTGAGGTTCGGGCCGAGGCGAGCGCTCGAGCCTTGCTGAGGGGAGGCAGCTCTGCAAAGGCGGTGCTGGCCGAAAGCCAGCTCCAGTTGGGCCAGTAACGCTGGCAGACCCTCCAGTGGCTGCTGGAGAACGATGTGGGGTACACCTCCACCATCTTGGCGTCCCACCAGAGGGAGAGAGAGGAAGGGAACATCACTAAGACGCCCCTCATGCTCAATAAGGACGCCCTTGCCTCCTACGCCGGCCTCTACCCACCCATGGTGATGGCCATCGCCAGGCGTAGGTTGTGTGAGGGCTCCCAGAAGTCAGCAGAGGGGCTAGACAACGCGCTGGTGGGGTTTGGTGTCCACGCGCACCGAAAATACAAGTCCATGTATGATGCGCGGGACCAGGAGACGTAACGTAAGGTAGGTGTGTGTGTGTGTGTGTGTGTGTGTGTGTGTGTGTGTGTGTGTGTGTGTGTGTGTGTGTGTGTGTGTGTGAGAGAGTGAGAGTGTTAATTTTCCTCCTTTGCTCTGTTACAGCTTTCTGGAGTGGCTAAGGACGGTGAAACCGGGCCCTGGGTCCAGGATGGAGGCCCTGCAGAAATATGTATTGGCCCGGGACAAGGAGTCCACCACCGTCCCCGGGCCAGAGCCAGCCGCCTCCTCCCCCTCGGACCCATCGGACGCCGACGTCCTTGTCGCTGCCGCTGAGGTCGACTCTCCGTGTAAGTATACAATTTGATGTGAATACACTTGTAATGCACGTGCAATGCACCGTACTAATGCTGATATGTGTTGCAGTCAGGGACGGCCACTGATGAGGGCTTCGAGGAGGAGGAGGAGGAGGAGCCAGAGGAGATCCGTCTCCTAGAACATCACAGCGCTCTCCTCCAAGAGCCCCACAGTGTGCCGACTGTGCGGGAGGCCTCGTCATCCCAGTCGGGATCCACCCACCCCCCGCCTGACGACAACAGGATGGAGGTGCAGCAGGCTGAGGAGGAGGAGGAAGTGAGTGCAGTTGCCAAATGTTAACATTTCATATATGCTCAGGTTGTATGCTTGGAGCGTTGCATGATGTGCTGTGACTTTTTGTTGTACTTTCTTTCAGGACGTCATTGGGCCAGACGGTCACCCAGGCTACCAGCACGTTGTGGCCCTGGCCCATGCCCTCGTGGAGCTGCGTCACCATGCCTTTGTCAGGCAGCAGCAGGCCAGAGAGATCATCGCTCTCTGGGAGAAGCTGGCTGATGCTGACAAGGCATCGGTGACCTTCCCCCCCCCCTGCCACCGGGACAAGCTGGTCAAGGGGCGGTTCAAGACCAGCAACCGGCACGCTCACACACCAGGGGAGGACAGTGTGAAGCGGTAAGCAGTGACTGCATTATTTACAATTTCATTTTTTTAGAGCCTGCTATAGTCACTCACTCACTCACTCATCAACACTTTCCCTCTCTCTCTCTCTCTCTCTCTCTCTCTCTCTCCAGTGTCATCATGGGTCTGGGGGCGGGAGCGGCACAGTCTCCCAAGGCCAGGAGGCTTGTGGAGGCCGTCATACTGGAGCTGTGCCGCTTGCACATCCACGAGGGCAGGACGCTCGCCGGGGTGCGCATTAACCGCTGGGGTGCCGTCATGAGGGACTACAGACAAATCCAGGACAACGTGTTCGACTGTCCAGCCCTCATGGCGCGCACCCGGATCCAGCTGTACGAGGTTAACCAGCACACCCTGTCGATGTGGTAAGTCAACATACTTTAGCTGTGTGTGTTTGTTGCCATGATTTATATATTTCATTGACAATTTATTAATAATATATTTTGTTTTCTGTCTGTATATTTCTCGTAAGGCACAACCGGAGGAGCAAGGCGAGGATGACAGACACCATCACCATCGCAGTCCCGGGGCCCAGCGCTCCCCAGACTGCAGCGGAGCCCCTGCCTGCCCCAAGGACTCCAGCACTGCCTGCCCGCAGATGCCTCTGGTCTGGCTGTGACCATCAGAGGGCCGCTGGCCCCGGACCTCTACGATGTCCTCGCCTCCGCCACCTCCTCCTCCTCAGCCATGGACAACACCCCTGCTCCCTCCACCAGCACCACCTCAGCCACCACTGATCCAGCCACTGCTCCAGCCACCGCCATCCCCCGCTCCACTGCCTGGAGGCACAAACTCCAGGAAGAGCAGCAGCGTCAGGCCCGGGAGGAAGGACAGCTCCTCAAGCCCGTCAGAAGGTTCTCCCAGTTCAAGTGTAGGCGCTGTGGCCAGCCAAAGACCAAAGAATTTGGCCACAGCCGCTACAAACGGGAGACCTTCTGCTCCCGGGCCGACGGGGGGACTGTGGAGCAGTGGCTGCAGAGGATGAAGGACCGGGAGCGTGAGGGGCTCCCGCCACCTTGACATGGCTCGCCACCTTCACCTCTACGACCACCACCACCACCCACACCCTGTACATATTGTATATAGTTCAAATATATATTCAATAAATCATTTCAATTTTAAAAGAAAAACAATGCTTTCTCCTCCTCATTTATATTGTGTGCCTTTATTTCAGTTGGTCAGTTGAACTGAACTTAAACTTAAAGATGCTTTTTGAAGATAATTCTGTTGTCCAAACCCCCCCTGGGGATTTGAAAACCTCATTTGCATTTGAGACAGCCACTCACCAAAGTCAAGGTGTAGCAGACTGCCTCAGGGCTTGTCCAGACGGAGACGAGTTTTGGGTGAAACGCAGCTGTTTTGCTTCGTTTTGGCCGTTCGTCCAAGCGAATACTGCAAACGCATAGCCCTAAAACGAATCGATCTGAAACCGGGTCCCAGAGTGCATAAAGGCTGGCTTACATTGCACGATTTTGGTCTGTTTTAACAGTCGGCGACTACATTTCCAAAATCGGGCGGAAATCTTGAGAGTTGTGCTAGAATCGCAGCGCGCTCCCGTCATCTAAATCGTTTAGTGTAAGGTGCCAATCTTAGCGGTCCGTCGGAGGCAGTCTTTCTCTAGTTTTGCCGTTACGACAATATCAAACATGTTTGATATTATCGGAAGTCTTTTCAGTCGTGGCTCATGCAAATAGTGACGTGAACATTAAAAACCAATAGCAACCTCTCGCGAACACGAAAACGGAAGGGGCAAAATAGGCGACAGCTGTTAGCCTGTATGATTACTTGTTATTTCATTTCTTATAATTTATTAGTCACAAGCCAGTCTCAGATTAGGATTTTGCAAAGACTGTGGGTCACTATTTACAAGACTGCTGCTAGATTCCTTCAAATTATTTCCATCGTGCACTAGGCTACACGTTATCAACAGGAACACACATGATGGCCTACTCATATCAAAGTATTTTTTTCGCGTTTCTGCAGCATTGTTTGATGTGTGACATCACTAACAGATATAGAGTTGTTCTGTCACGTAGTATAGCCTACTAATAAATTATAAGAAATGAAATAGCAAATAATCAAATAGGCTACAGCTGTCGCCTATTTTGCCCCTTCCTTTTTCGTGTTCGACCGATGTCACTATTGGTTTTAATGTTCACGTCACTATTTGCATGAGCCACGACTGAAAAGACTTCCGATAATATCAAACATGTTTGATATTGTCGTAACGGCAAAACTAGAAAAAGACTGACTCCGACGGATTAAAACCGCTAAGATTGGCACCTTACACTAAACGATTTAAGCCTACCTTACATTGACAGACTTTGCAAAGATTTGGAAAAGATTTTTGAAAGACTACAGTCTCAGACCCTCTCACATCTAAAGACAATTCATTGAGTTTTTAGTCACAGTCTAGTCACAGGCCAGTCTCAAATTAGGATTTTGCAAAGACTGTGGGTCACTATTTACAAGACTGCTGCCAGATTCCTTCAAATTATTTCCATCGTGCACTAGGCTACATGTCATCATCAACAGGAACTCACATGATAGCCTACTCATATCAAAGTATTTTTTTCGCGTTTCTGCAGCATTGTTTGATGTGTGACATCCCTAACAGATATAGAGTTGTTCTGTCACGTAGAATAGCCGACTAATAAATTATAAGAAATTAAATAGCAAATAATCATATAGGCTACAGCTGTCGCCTATTTTGACCCTTCCTATTTCGTGTTTGACCTAGGTCACTAGGCTATTGGTTTTTAATGTTCACGTCACTATTTGCATGAGCCACGACTGAAAAGACTTCCGATAATATCAAACATGTTTGATATTGTCGCAACGGCAAAACTAAAAAAAGACTGACTCCGACGGACTTAAAGGAATAGTTCGGGTTTTAAGACACGAAGTTATATGGGTTCCCTGTCAGCAACGTTGTGCATCAGCACTGACTTACCCCCCGACAGCGTCCTGTGAGCCGAGATCCAGCCGGTTTTTGATCGTTTTTGATGCTGAAGAAAGTAGTCCGGCAAGTTTCTGGGGTCACGAAAGTAAAGTGTTTTTCTTCTCAAAACCATATGCGTTCAACAGAGTGATATATTTGCACCACAAAAACGTTGTCCAGCTGTCAGTAGCGCGCAGTGATAGGAATCGCGAAAAATAAGTAAGTGATAACGAGGTTTGAATTTTTCCTGGACAACGTTTCTGTGGTGCAAATATATCACTCTTTTGAACGCATATGGTTTTGAGAAGAAAAACACTTTACTTTCGTGACCCCAGAAACTTGCCGGACTACTTTCTTCAGCATCAAAAACCGGCTGGATCTCGGCTCACAGGACGCTGTTGCGGGGTAAGTCAGTGCTGATGCACAACGTTGCTGACAGGGAACCCATATAACTTTGTGTCTTAAAACCCGAACTATCCCTTTAAAACCGCTAAGATTGGCACCTTACACTAAACGATTTAAGCCTACCTTACACTGATAAAATTTGGGAAAGATTCTTCAAAAATTTTAGTCTTTTAACTAATGCCCCTCATTCAAACTTTACTCAAAAGACTACAGTCTTTCAAGAATCTTTTCCAAATCTTGCCAGTGTAAGGTAGGCTTTAGATGACGGGAGCGCGATTTTGGAAATTTAGTCGCCGACTGTTAAAACAGACCAAAATCGTGCAATGTAAGCCAGCCTTTAGATGACGGGAGCGCGCCGAGATTCTAGTACAACTCCCAAGATTTCCGCCCGATTGTGGAAATTTAGTCGCCGACTGTTAAAACAGACCAAAATCGTGCAATGTAAGCCAGCCTTTAATGAGCACTGCACTCCCGGAGATATAGGAAGAGACTGGTATAGTGCAAGTTGCCGGTCGCTGGGAGTAGGCCACATTGTGGGAGAATGGAGCGTTTTGAGTATTAATAGCCTACTTGTAATTGTTGAATGTATGTGGTCTTTGAAGATTTCAAGTATTTGTTAACATCTTGTCTTGTTTGCCATTAGGTCGCAGCTGACTGGCATCACAGCAGCATGACCACTGTTTTCCCCTACTTATTTTTGTGTCTTTAGTCAGTTAGTTAATTGTGTTTACAGCAACCTTTGTTGTGTTTATTTTGGTTTATTTTATTAGTTTGTTTGCCCTTTCCCACTCGTCACTGGTCTAGCTGACCAGTGTTCTTGAAGCAGCCCGTTCAGCATGTCTCCTGTAGCGAGACAAAGGGCTGCTTAGTTACATTTCCCTCCTTATTTCAACTCTTCCCCCGGTTAAAATTTAGTTTTCTTTTGTATTTGCAGTCACAGCTACCCCCTGTCTTTGTCCCTCCCTCCTGGAGCATTTGAAAAGAAATAAAGTATTTATATATTGAGTAATTCAGCCTCCTCTTATCCATTCATTTGGGTCACCTGCTCTGCACGAAAGTTCACCTTGCTACATTTATAAAAAGCCTTTATTAGATTTGGCTATCCATTAAAATGCCAACATGTTTCAGCCACAAACGGCCTTCCTCAGGGCAAGTGTAAAAATGGCTGTCCGTAGATCGCATGCTTTAAATCTCATTGTGATCACATGACCAGAAAGCACAGGTGATCACATTCACAGGTGTGTCTCATGATGTGAGGACCATCTACAACACAACAATTTGACATCCATTAAAGAGTCACTTCACCCCATAACTCCACCCACTTCACATTTCTGAAAACGGCTTTCAAAATGGGCGAGACGTTCTGAAATTTGGAGAGGGAGTGCAGCACTGCTACAACCAATCAACCATGGTGATTTCGTGTCAATCTGGGAATAAGTGCTGCAGACATGGCTTATCACAGGTAGGCTAAAGGGGCATTCACATACGTCGCTACTCGCACATCGCTCCTCGCTTCCGTTAACTGTCAATCATCTCTATTCTACATTCTGATTTGGTACTCGCTTCACTCGCATCGCTGGAAGTTAAAAAAATATTTTAACTTCGTACCCGCCCACATCACATCGCTACTCCTCGCATCGCCTGTCCTGGCCACATTCAGCTAGAACACATTCACTTTACATTGACAGTTCTCGGAGAGATTCGGAGAGATTCGGAGAGATTCTATGAAGGTACTGCTTGAATAAACAGTCTTTTTTAATAAACTTCCTGTGCACTTCCAAAGTTCTAAGTATCTCGTTTTAAATGTCAGGACCCTCAGAAGTCTACCAATGCAGTGTGGAGTTACTTTGAACCTTTTTAATGGTTTAAAAATAGCGATTTAGCTGCATAGGCTACGTGACGCCTAATCTAATAGATTCAAGCCTACTGCAAGCTAGGCTGAAAACGGAGGAGTTCGGAATGCCAGGGGTGTTCTCCTTTAACAATACTCAATGCTAAATAGTGCATTATACAGTCTCTGCTCTGTTTCTATGGAAGTTGCAAGTTCCACGTTGTTCTATTAAATGCCGTTAAATAATTAGATAGCCTTCCAACAGTTTGAAGCGGAGCTTGCCACCCATTAGTTTCGGTTTCTGTCGCGCAAATGCACACACGCATGCATGCATTCAATGAACACTCACCTAGTTGTATTGTTCTATGTTTAATTACACCAAATTGGCAAGTATTTCCTCCTGATGGCAAATTTTTTTGTTTTCGTTGCTACAGCAACCTGTCAGATCTGTTACTGATGTGACCCAGTCTGAACAGAGCCATATCCGATTTGGACACTTACTAAAGGCAGTGTGAACAGTCAGCCCTAAAAATCGGATATGAGAAGGAATCAGATTTGAATCAGATTCGTCTGCAGTCTGAACGCGGCCTAATCAGGGCAGCAGGTGTTGGGCCGTTTCATTCCCAATTTGTAACGACCCGGTGACGTAGTGTTGGACGAGAAGTACAGGACTTTGTCAGCATTCCAATAGCATTTTGGACCGACATGCCATGGCATGTCTCGAAATGTTACTTTTGTCGAGAAACACCACTTATGAGTATTTTCAATCAATCAACAGCTCAAAAAACATATTTTAGGGTGCAGTGACTCTTTAAAGTCCTTACATTGTGAAAAATAGTTTTTAACATTGCAGAACAAAGAAAAAACTGTTCAGTTTGTTGATTTTCATATTAAGCCATTTGTCACAGACCTCCCCTCCTTTATCCAAGACAGCACATTTGAGCTAAATAATATCAAAGATATACAAAACATTGGAACTTCCAATCTAGCGACGATGGATGTAAAATCATTGTATACAAACATTGACCACAATGATGGATTCTTCTTCTGGTTTTATTGGCGGTTGGCACCTTTTCTTTGTGCATTACCGCCACCACTTGACTGGAGTACGGAACAGGATTCACTACTCTACAGAGATATTCAAAATATTCAGGGATCTTTGTCTATGTAGTACAACCCAAATAAACAAATAAATAAAACAAACAAAAACAAAACAAATTAGAACCAAAAAATAGATTTTATATTCTTTTCAGGAGGTTTGTATCTTTCAAAAAGTAAAGTAAAAGACCAAAAATATCCCCTGAGTTGCTTTGCAATAATGTCTTCAGATCAAAAGACACATTACTTGCTACCAGCTGATCACTCAATCTTTGTCTTGCTTGATGATATTTATTGCAGTGGAGAATAACATGTTCTACTGTTTCTGGAGTTTGACTCTGGCAATACTCACAGAGACCACTATTGTGTTTTTTCATTACAAATAATGTGCTGTTAAGTTTTGTGTGACCCAGTCTCAATCTTGTCAGTGCACTCTCCTCCCACCTGGACCTGGTAGTGTGTGTGCCTTTTCCCACTTTCCCTTGTATTCTATACAAGTGTCTCCCTGTGCATCCATTGTACCATATATGCTGCCACTTATGATTGATCCTAGCCTTAAAGGGATAATCCGGAGTGAAATGCACTTTAGATCAATTTTTCGGACTATTGGGAGTACATACGTTGAGTTGACACCAAAATCATGTCATTCGGATGTATTTTGAGAATGTTCGAGTTCACCGTTTTTAGCCAAAACTCGTTAGCCTGGAAGTGACCGGGGCAAGTCCTTTCGCCGCTACAAAACGCTATTTTTATACCTCTTCTACTATTCCAACCAACACTACACGTGGTAGTGAGTAGAGGGTCCCTAAAGCCAAACCGAAGTATCCCCACGTCTTTATGTGGTCGGATAGAGAGTCCAGAACGAATTTAATCGAGTTCGTACCTTTCCGGAAATGTTATTAAAATGTTGTTAACGCGTTGCTAGCTGCAGCAGTGACATTTCCGGAAAGGTACTGACTCGATTAAATTCGTTCTGGACTCTCTATCCAAGGGACACCACTTATTTACTTGGGCCTTTCTTATGGCATCCTGTAACCACTTAGTCCACATGAATGAATGAGAAATGAATGGGCACGGGTCAGTATAGCCATGGGATGGGGGCAGGGTAGTAGGTCACAGGCTCACTGGCCATACAGCTATTGTGACACCTAATGGGCTGCTATCCTGACATTAGCATGGGTTTTTAACAGTGTTATCGTATCACATCAGGGGAGGCAAACAGGTAATGTGTATTGTAATAACAGTGTATTGACAGTGTAGCCTAATTAGGCAAAAGTCAAGTGCATTACAATGGTACTGATTTGTTTCTTCTTGGTTCTTCTTGTCTTTCAGAAAATGACCAGTCGAAACACCCCCCCACAGCCAGGTAACTGCACCGTCTACAAAACAGCCTGTGAGGTGCTTTTTCTCAATACACCAGTGGTTCATCGGTGCATGCTGTTCTCTTGTTGTTCCAGGCGCCTCCTCTGACCTAGGGGACACATGGGTGGGCTTGGGTCCCTATTGGTACCACACCTTTAGGTCCCTCTATGACGCGGGGGATACGGAGAGTCAAACGTAAGTAGAGAGAGAGACTGAGTGTGTGTGTGTGTGTATGTATATCTGTTGACTTTGTGTGTTTTTTTCACTTTGCTCTGTTACAGCTATCTGGAGTGGATGCGCCGCCTGCCGCCTTGGGCGCCTACAGACATATGTGCTGGCCCGGGACATGGCGGCACAAGCACATGCCCCCCCACAGCCAGGTAACTGCACTGTCTACACGGCCTGTGAGGTGTTTTTCACAACATCAGTGCATGTGGTTATCTCGTTGTCGTTGTTGTTGTTTGCCACCATGTTCTTCGCTAATGCTGATATGTGTTCCCAGGCGCCCCACCAGCCTCCTCGACCCCCTCACCACCAGCCTCGGCCCCCTCCCCACCTCTACATGTACATGTACATGTACATCTACGAATAAATGTTGTAATAATTTTCCAATAAATGTTTGTAAATAAAGACTTTGTCTGTTTCTGTGGAAGGAAAACAATGTTTTAAAAAGAAACACCACAAAAAGAAAACACACACCATAAAAGCGGGCTGAAATAAAGCCATGCTTAAGAGTACATCACAAAGAAAATAAAAATAAAAGCAGGCTAAAAATAAAGCCATGACTTAATAAACAGTAAATAAATGAAAATGGAAGACAATTACAGTGTAATTAATGTAGTCTTACCAACTTGACATTGTTCACTATTAAATTGAACTTGTATTGTTGTTACTTTGGATAAAAGGGTCCGCTTAATACCATAACTGTAGTTGAAATACAATATTTCACTAGCTTTGCTTGTCCTATTTGTATGTCCCGCCTTTCAACAAAAAGACGCAATGTTTCATTGGCTTCTTCTATTTAGTTCTGGCCCGTGATTGGCCGAATTCCCCAGCGTCAACAGTTCAAATTGAATTATACGGTGCTGTAAAGTCACTCGTCACTCGTCACCGGCAACCTCGTCTGCATACTTTTCATCCAACTTTAACGGTGGTAAGTTTGGTGTTTTTGTGTTCATAACAGTAATTACAGTCAGTATTAAATCAATTTTGTCAATCAGAAATTTTAAATCAATCAGAATTCTGTTAAGTTTGAATGTATAAACTTTATGCTAGTCCCATAGCAATGAATGAGAAATGAATGGGCGCACGTCAGTATAGCCTCCTTATGAGACCTCTCAAATTCGGAAAAATGCATAAAACTATGATCGGACGACGTTTTTGTGTTTGTAATACCTGGAGGTACATGTGATATAAATGCTGCAATGAAATGTAAAGTTTAAATTATGCAAACTTCATGCTGAGAGTGTGACCGCTAGCAATGAATGAGAAATGAATGGGCGCACGTCAGTATAGCCTCCTTATGAGACCTCTCAAATTCGGAAAAATGCATAAAACTATGATCGGACAACGTTTTTGTGTCTGTAATACCCGGAGGTACATGTGATATAAATGCTGCAACGAAATTTGAAGTGGAAATATGTGAGCTATTTGTTTAAAATGCAACCGCAATTTCCATGGTGTTGGGTGTATAGGGCAGGGCAGTAGGTCACTGGGGGTCACTGTCCAGCTATTGTGAAACCTAATGGGCTGTTATCCTTACATTAACATTGGTTTGATGTAGTGATTTGTTTCTTCTTGTTTTACAGAACATGTCTTTTGACCCGATGTTCCGGTTTGAGGGCTCAGAACTCACCCTTCGCCCCTCTGCCGCCGCCGTGGCACACCGCCAGCAGGCCACTGCCGGTCCCCGGCAGGTGAAGGGGGCAGTTGAGGTTCGGGCCGAGGCGAGCGCTCGAGCCTTATTGAGGGGAGGCAGCTCTGCGAAGGCGGTGCTGGCCAAAAGCCAGCTCCAGTTGGGCCAGTAACGCTGGCAGACCCTCCAGTGGCTGCTGGAGAACGATGTGGGGTACGCCTCCACCATCTTGGCGTCCCACCAGAGGGAGAGAGAGGAAGGGAACACCACTAAGACGCCCCTCATGCTCAATAAGGACGCCCTTGCCCCCTACGCCGGCCTCTACCCACCCATGGTGATGGCCATCGCCAGGCGTAGGTTGTGTGAGGGCTCCCATAAGTCAGCAGAGGGGCTAGACCTTGCGCTGGTGGGGTTTGGTGCAGGCCAGAGAGATCATCGCTCTCTGGGAGAAGCTGGCTGATGCTGACAAGGCATCGGTGACCTCCCCCCCCCCGCCACCGGGACAAGCTGGTCAAGGGGCGGTTCAAGACCAGCAACCGGCACGCTCACACACCAGGGGAGGACAGTGTGAAGCGGTAAGCAGTGACTGCATTATTTACAATTTCATTTTTTTTAGAGCCTGCTCACTCACTCACCAACACTTTCCCTCTCTCTCTCTCTCTCTCTCTCTCTCCAGTGTCGTCATGGGTCTGGGGGCGGGAGCGGCACAGTCTCTCAAGGCCAGGAGGCTTGTGGAGGCCGTCATACTGGAGCTGTGCCGCTTGCACATCCACGAGGGCAGGACGCTCGCCGGGGTGCGCATTAACCGCTGGGGTGCCGTCATGAGGGACTACAGACAAATCCAGGACAACGTGTTCGACTGTCCAGCCCTCATGGCGCGCACCCGGATCCAGCTGTACGAGGTTAACCAGCACACCCTGTCGATGTGGTAAGTCAACATACTTTAGCTGTGTGTGTTTGTTGCCATGATTTATATATTTCATTGACAATTTATTAGTCAGGCCCGGGAGGAAGGACAGCTCCTCAAGCCCGTCAGAAGGTTCTCCCAGTTCAAGTGTAGGCGCCGTGGCCAGCCAAAGACCAAAGAATTTGGCCACAGCCGCTACAAACGGGAGACCTTCTGCTCCCGGGCCGACGGGGGGACTGTGGAGCAGTGGCTGCAGAGGATGAAGGACCGGGAGCGTGAGGGGCTCCCGCCACCTTGACATGGCTCGCCACCTTCACCTCTACGACCACCACCACCACCCACACCCTGTACATATTGTATATAGTTCAAATATATATTCAATAAATCATTTCAATTTTAAAAGAAAAACAATGCTTTCTCCTCCTCATTTATATTGTGTGCCTTTATTTCAGTTGGTCAGTTGAAGCATACACTACTAGTGTTAGGACACATCAACTTAAAAATGCTTTTTGAAAATAATTCTGTTGTCCAAACCCCCCCTGGGGATTTGAAAACCTCATTTGCATTTGAGACAGCCACTCACCAAAGTCAAGGTGTAGCAGACTGCCTCAGGCCTTGTCCACACGGAGACGAGTTTTGGGTGAAACGCAGGTCCAAACGAATACTGCAAACGCATAGCCCTACAACGAATCGATCTGAAACCGGGTCCCAGAGTGCATAAGTTCGAATACGCAGTCCTCTAGCGTTCGTTTGGACGGGGGAAGACGCATATACCTGCATTTCGATGATGTCATCGCCACACTCCTCGACCCCTAGCCCATACCTGTCAACATTTAGCTTTCAAAATAGCGGGATAACGTTACTGCATTTCGGTCGTTGTTTTTTACCTTACCTAGAGCCTATGCAGCCTATCCAACTGCTGCCTGCAGCCTACTTCCAAAACTCCAAAGCTGCTGTCAGATTTTGTTTTCGAGGACACAAGTTAGGCTATGCTCAAGAACAGTTTGTGATGTGTTAATCAATTCAATTTCCAACCATTTCATAACAGCTAATTCTGGAGTAGCCTAGGCTAACAACTAGCCCGCTTGCTTGCGAGACTCGGCTGTGAACTGCACCGGTTTCCTTATTTGGGTTTACGTTGACAGAACGGTTGAAACAAATTGAAAGTAAGTGATTGCGTAGGCTATGGGTGCCTCTCATGCAGCGTTTATACGTCCTCCCTCGCTCCTCGATGCCTCGATCCTCACTGATCTACATAAAGAATGATGGGGGAAACAATGGTATAGTCTATCCGGTGTTAGTTATAGATCAGTGGGAACGCCCCTCGAGGATCGAGGAGGCATGATGAGAGGCACCCTATATGTCTCGGGTGTATGGCAACCTGTTGTCAGAAAATGAATGGATCAGTGATTTTCGAATGAAGTATGATGGCCATGCAAATTACGAGAGTTTTTCGGAAGAAACAACAAAACGGGAGGGCGGCAGGAGATGACCTTAAGATAGGAGAGAAACAAGGGGGAAACGGGAGTTTTTGGCAGGTGCTCTAGCCTTCCACTCATAACCTGTAAAAAATAGTTTTCACCTCGACGTCTTATTACTAGAACCAGAGACACTTAGTTATAGATCAGTGGGAACGCCCCTCGAGGATCGAGGAGGCATGATGAGAGGCACCCTATATGTCTCGGGTGTATGGCAACCTGTTGTCAGAAAATGAATGGATCAGTGATTTTTGAATGAAGTATGATGGCCATGCAAATTACGAGAGTTTTTCGGAAGAAACAACAAAACGGGAGGGCGGCAGGAGATGACCTTAAGATAGGAGAGAAACAAGGGGGAAACGGGAGTTTTTGGCAGGTGCTCTAGCCTTCCACTCATAACCTGTAAAAAATAGTTTTCACCTCCACGTCTTATTACTAGAACCAGAGACACTTATGCTAGAACTTCTTCTTCCTCTCCGTTTTTGGTGATTTGGTGAACTGAAACAGCGCCACGTAAAGGCCTGGAATATGAAGTAGCGTGGTGAGTCGTATTGAGATCGATTGAGATGGATTAGTTTGGACGCAAATAAAAACAGAGGGGGGGGGGAGTTCGTTTTGCTGCGTGTGGACATGGTCTCAGTGTGTTGGAAAGGCCCCCAGATGCAAAAACTTGAAAAGAACTATAAGTGTGTGTGAAGTGTGTCTTTTGTATCTCACAATGGCCGTCCAGGCTATGTCCAGGGCACTTGTGTGTCATGATGGCCCATCAAGGTAAGACAATAGGGCAGGGCAGCCAGTCAGGATTGGATCGACTCTTCTGTGGGCATCCGCCCCCTCAGTCAGGTACAAATACAGGTGGAAAAGTGGCTCAAAATTCATTCTGTGACCATGGACCGTGACTGCGAGACCAACGAGCCAGAGGGTTTGGAGCCTGAGCCAGAGGGTATGTATCTATCTTGCTAAATTGTTGTAATCTGTGTATACCAGTGTGTGCATCTATTTAATTTTATCTGGACTAAAGGACTTCTTTATTGCCTGCGTTTAGTGTCAGACACCACCCCTGCTCCTGCTCCCCCTCTGATCAAGAGGAAGAGGAAGCCCCCGACCTGCAAGGTCTGTGACCGGGAGAGGACGGCCAAGAATGGCCACACGACGTTCCAGGGGACTCCCTATTGCCAGCTTGGGGAGGGCCCTGGAGCAAAGACACCTTTAGAATGGCGGCGAGAGCAGGGGGCAGCTGTGGCTGTGAACGTAGCATCCGTGGAGGGGATGCCACACAGAGTCACCCTGTGCCGCTGGAGGAGCAGGATGCGGCAGGACAAGAGGGTGCTGCGGGAGGAGGAGGGGAAACCCCAAAGCCAGCCAGGGGACCCCTGCACCATCTGTGGGAAGGAGAGGACCCTTGACACGGGGCACGCCTTCTACAAGGGCCAGTTCTACTGCGAGCTGGAGGGCCCTGGCTTGCCCACGGCTCACGAGTGGCTCGCGAGTCAGCTTGGCCCTGGGGATGCAGGGAAAGTTCCCAGGACGACGCAGTGGAGGCTCAAGAAGAGACTAGAGAGGCTGGAGAGGACTCAGGCTGCCTCTACAGAGTCCTCAGGCTCTTCTACCCCTGGGCCTTCTAGGAGGAAGCGCGCAGAGCCCCAAATGCTGCGCGTCTCCTCCTCCTCCAGCTCATCCCCTGCGTCTCCGTGCCCCGTGTCTCCTTCCTCCTCCGACGCTTCTTCCCCAGCGAAGCCCCGCGCAGGCGCATCGCCTCCCCCCTGCCTCTTCTTCTCCTGCCTCTCCTTCCCCCCCTGCCACCCAGAAGAGGAGAAAGCACAAGCCCCACAAGCTCCGGCTGTGCCAGAAGTGCCTCCAGCCGGCCCAAAAAGACTACGGGCACAGCAGATTTGAGGGCCAAAGCTTCTGTGCTCTGTATTCTGGGAAAAGTGTGGAGCTGTGGCTGGCAGAACGGAGGGACTTGAAGACGCAAAGACCCCTCTGAGACCCTCTAACCCTCTTTGTGTTTAGTCAGGTATTGAGTCTGAGGCACTCGAAAATGTATTTTTTTTATGTAGCATGCCTCTCTGAAAGGCGGATCTTAATTGTATCCACCTGTGGCATGACGAGACTTAAGCCTACCTTACATTGACAGACTTTGCAAAGATTTGGAAAAGATTTTTGAAAGACTACAGTCTCAGACCCTCTCACATCTAAAGACAATTCATTGAGTTTTTAGTCACAGTCTAGTCACAGGCCAGTCTCAGATTAGGATTTTGCAAAGGTCACTATTTACAAGACTGCTGCTAGATTCCTTCAAATTATTTCCATCGTGCACTAGGCTACACGTCATCATCAACAGGAACTCACATGATAGCCTACTCATATCAACGTTTTTTTTTCGCGTTTCTGCAGCATTGTTTGACATCACTTACAGATATAGAGTTGTTCTGTCACGTAGAATAGCCGACTAATAAATTATAAGAAATGAAATAACAAATAATCAAATAGGCTACAGCTGTCGCCTATTTTGCCCCTTCCTTTTCCGTGTTCGACCGATGTCACTATTGGTTTTTAATGTTCACGTCACTATTTACATGAGCCACGACTGAAAAGACTTCCGATAATATGTTTGATATTGTCGTAACGGCAAAACTAAAAAAAGACTGACTCCGACGGACTTAAAACCACTAAGATTGGCACCTTACACTAAACGATTTAAGCCTACCTTTTCACTAATGCCCCTCATTCAAACTTTACTCAAAAGACTACAGTCTTTCAAGAATCTTTTCCAAATCTTGCCAGTGTAAGGTAGGCTTTAGATGACGGGAGCGCGCCGAGATTCTAGTACTCCCAAGATTTCCGCTCGATTTTGGAAATTTAGTCGCCGACTGCAAAAACAAGACCAAAATCGTGCAATGTAAGCCAGCCTTTAATGAGCACTCCACTCCCGGAGATATAGGAAGAGACTGGTAGAGTGCAAGTTGCCGGTCGCTGGGAGTAGGCCACATTGTGGGAGAATGGAGCGTTTTGAAGGTATTTATACTTGTAATTGTTGAATGTATGTGGGGTCTTTGAAGATTTCAAGTATTTGTTAACATCTTGTCTTGTTTGCCATTAGGTCGCAGCTGACTGGCATCACAGCAGCATGACCACTGTTTTCCCCTACTTATTTTTGTGTCTTTAGTCAGTTAGTTAATTGTATTTACAGCAACCTTTGTTGTGTTTATTTTGGTTTATTTTATTAGTTTGTTTGCCCTTTCCCACTCGTCACTGGTCTAGCTGACCAGTGTTCTTGAAGCCCGTTCAGCATGTCTCCTGTCGCGACAAAGGGCTGCATAGTTACATTTCCCTCCTTATTTCAACTCTTCCCCCGGTTTAAATTTAGTTTTCTTTTGTATTTCCAGTCACACCTACCCCCTGTCTTTGTCCCTCCCTCCTGGAGCATTTGAAAAGAAATAAAGTATTTATTTATTGAGTAATTCAGCCTCCTCTTATCCATTCATTTGGGTCACCTGCTCTGCACGAAAGAGTACCTTGCTACATTTATATATAAAAAGCCTTTATTAGATTTGGCTATCCATTAAAATGCCAACATGTTTCAGCCACAAATGGCCTTCCTCAGGGCAAGTTTAAAAATGGCTGTCCGTAGACCGCATGCTTTAAATCTCATTGTGATCACATGACCAGAAAGCACAGGTGACCACATTCACAGGTGTGTCTCATGATGTGTGGACCATCTACAACACAACAATTTGACATCCATTAAAGAGTCACTTCACCCCATAACTCCACCCACTTCACATTTCTAAAAACGGCTTTCAAAATGGGCGAGACCAGAGAATGTCTAATAAGGGGAGAAGGACCACTAGCGAAATACTTCCGCATGGTACTGCAACTAGAGGGCGATCGCGAGCAAGTGATGAATGAATGGGTGGCAATGGAGCTGAACCCCCCAATACCACATTTGTCTTCATATAATTTTTTCTCCTGAAATTGCATTAATGCATGCGATGCAGGATAACTTGACTTGACAATCAGCTGACCAATGCAATTTTCAATATTTGTTGTTATTCCTAAAAACCCTTTCAAAGTTTTCATGTCACGTGACACAAGCGAACCACTTTACGGCCATAGACCTAAAAGAAGGTTCAGTTTCACGACGGTCGTAATCGGTCGCGATTGTCGCGAGCATCCATGAGCTAAATGCTAGCATGTTACAGGGAAAACGGCCCATCCTATGAAAAGCAGAAAGGACATGAGTGACTTTTTATTTCATTTCCAGTGGAAAACCTATACTCAGGTAGCTACTACGACAATGTACATTAAAAAATGAAGTTGTCAACTGTGAAAAAAACGAGTTCTAGCCGCTTAGCCCCATAGACCACAATTCATTTATCACTTGCTCGGCAACGCCCCTAGCGGAATTTCAACAGATTGCAGGAACAATCCGGTACAATGGAGTTAATAGGAAGTGGACCGGCTCTCCCTAAAGGGGCTCTGGCGAGACGTTCTGAAATAGACCTCTGAAGTTCGCCTACAAAAAAGCCACCATCTTTGCCCAAATAAGGAGATCCGGGATCTTGAGATTTTTTCTATGGGAAAATAACATGGGGATTTTCAATTATCACACCTGTTAAACTCTCGCGGGGATGATGACATTGGAAATGCAGACGTTTTTCACTACACAGCTTTGTCCACTGCTGTCTAGTGGGTACTGTGATCTTCGGTAGGTGAAGACGGCACACTTTGATCTTTGCTACCCCAGAGCTAACTTACAATGCAACTTGCCATAGGCAGTAGCTTCAGTTAACTCCCGGATCTCCTTATATGGGCAAAGATGGCAGCTTTGGATCCTTTTTGTAGGCGAACTTCAGAGGTCTATTTGGAGAGGGAGTGCAGCACTGCTGCAACCAATCAACCATGGTGATTTTGTGTCAATCTGGGAATGAGTGCTGCAGACATGGCTTATCACAGGTAATCAGGGCAGCATTCCTAATTTGTAACGACCCGGTGACGTGGTGTTGGACGAGAAGTACAGGACTTTGTCAGCATTCCAATAGCATTTTGGACCAACATGCCATGGCATGTCTCAATGTTACTTTTGTCGAGAAACACGATTTTTGTCAATATTAACCCTGGTAATAGTACAGTTCACCACTTATGAGTATTTTCAATCAATCAACAGCTCAAAAAACATATTTTAGGGTGCAGTGACTCTTTAAAGAAGTTCCTTACATTGTGAAAAATAGTTCTAAACATTGCAGAACAAAGAAAAAACTGTTCAGTTTGTTGATTTTCATATTAAGCCATTTGTCACAGACCTCCCCTCCTTTATCCAAGACAGCACATTTGAGCTAAATAACGATGGACGTAGAATCATTGTATACAAACATTGACCACAATGACGGATTGAAAGCTCCATCACATTATCTGCAGAAGAGACCAGCAGGGCAAACACCCCCGGCGGAATTCATCTTAAAACTTACAGAGTGGACTTTAACCAATGTCTTTCTATTTCAGAATAAATTCTATAAACTGATAAAAGGTACAGCTATTGGTGCTTGTTTTGCTCCAAATTATTCCAATCTATTTATGGGTTTATGGGAGGAAACATTTGTGTACTCTGGTTTAAATCAATTTGTTGAAAAGATTGTATGGTGGGGTAGATACATAGATTATATTCTTTTGATATGGTCTGGTTCAGAACAGGAACTTTTACAGTTCCATACATATTTGAGTAACACCAATCCTAATAGAAAACTTAGTCTAGAATTCTCCTCAACAAAGATCCATTTCCTAGACCTGGAGATATCAAAAGACAATACAGCTGATTTGCACACTTCCATGTTTAGAAAATCCACTGATCGCAACACCATACTGAGGGCAGAAAGCTACCATCCACCCTGGCTAATAGAGAATATCCCTTTTGGTCAGTTTCAAAGGGTTAAACGTTTCTGTGACTCAGAAGATAGCTTTGAAAAAAATGCTCAAGACATGAGTTAAAGATTTGAACAAGGAGGGTATAAATATAAAATCAAAGGAAATTAATAGAGAACACCTATTGGTTCAGAAATAGAAGAAACAGCAAGAGCCAAACCAAGTATATTTTGTCACAGAATACAGTAGTCAAGCTAATAAAATAAAACTGTGACTAGAGTGTGACTAGAAACTGGATGAATTGTCTTAAGATGTGAGAGGGTCTGAGACTGTAGTCTTTCAAAAATCTTTTCCAAATCTTTGCAAAGTCTGTCAATGTAAGGTAGGCTTTAAAGCCTACCTTACATTGCCAGACTTTGCAGATTTGGAAAAGATTTTTGAAAAACTACAGTCTCAGACCCTCTCACATCTAGAGACAATTCATTGAGTTTTTAGTCACAGGCCAGTCTCAGATTAGGATTTTGCAAAGACTGTGGGTCACTACAAGACTGCTGCTAGATTCCTTCAAATTATTTCCATCGTGCAATAGGCTACACGTCATCATTCACAGGAAATCACATGATAGCCTACTCATATCAAAGTAATTTTTTCGCGTTTCTGCAGCATTGTTTGATGTTTGACATCACTAACAGATATAGAGTTGTTCTGTCACGTAGAACAGCCGACTAATAAATTATAAGAAATGAAATAACAAATAATCATGAAGGCTACAGCTGTCGCCTATTTTGCCCCTTCCTGTTTCATGTTCGCGCAAGGTTACTATTGGTTTTTAATGTTCACGTCACTATTTGCATGAGCCACGACTGAAAAGACTTCCGATAATATCAAACATGTTTGATATTGTCGTAACGGCAAAACTAGAAAAAGACTGCCTCCGACGGACTTAAAACAGCTAAGATTGGCACCTTACACTAAACGATTTAGATGACGGGAGCGCGCTGCGATTTCAGTACAACTCCCAAGATTTCCGCCCGATTGTGGAAATTTAGTCGCCGACTGTTAAAACAGACCAAAATCGTGCAATGTAAGCCAGCCTTAAGTGACAAACTTGTGAGGAGTTTTATTCCCCCTGTGCAGAATAAAACTTGGCTAGACACCAGAGGAGGTAGTCATAAGTGTCGAAATTGCAACCATTGTAAAAACATGGTTAAGACCTACTCCTTTACAGACATAACATCTAATCGAGAATATAATATACAGCCATTCATCAATTGTAACACCTCATATGTAGTTTATAGACTTGAATGTTCATGTGGTCGTTTTTACATTGGAAGGACAAAACGAAAACTTAAAGAAAGACCAGCAGAACACAAGTATGCTAAGAACAAGTCAAGCCTACCTTACATTGACAGACTTTGCAAAGATTTGGAAAAGATTTTTGAAAGACTACAGTCTCAGACCCTCTCACATCTAAAGACAATTCATTGAGTTTTTAGTCACAGTCTAGTCACAAGCCAGTCTCAGATTAGGATTTTGCAAAGACTGTGGGTCACTATTTAAAAGACTGCTGCTAGATTCCTTCAAATTATTTCCTTCGTGCAATAGACGTCATCATTAACAGGAACTCACATGATAGCCTACTCATATCAAAGTATTTTTTTCGCGTTTCTGCAGCATTGTTTGATGTGTGACATCACTAACAGATATAGAGTTGTTCTGTCTCGTAGAATAGCCGACTAATAAATTATAAGAAATGAAATAACAAATAATCATATAGGCTACAGCTGTCGCCTATTTTGCCCCTTCCTGTTTTCGTGTTCGCGAGAGGTTACTATTGGGTTTTAATGTTCACGTCACTATTTGCATAAGCCACGACTGAAAAGACTTCCGATAATATCAAACATGTTTGATATTGTCGTAACGGCAAAACTAGAAAAAGACTGCCTCCGACGGACTTAAAACCGCTGAGATTGGCACCTTACACTAAACGATTTAGATGACGGGAGCGCGCTGCGATTCTAGTAGGCTACAACTCCCAAGATTTCCGCCCGATTTTGGAAATTTAGTCGCCGACTGTTAAAACAGGCCAAAATCGTGCAATGTAAGCCAGCCTTAACCCTCAATACCCCATGGCTGAACATTACAAAGATGTAAACCATGGAAGCTGTGACTCATTAAAAGTATGGTATTGAACATGTTAAAAAATCAGTACGAGGTGGTGATAGACTAAAAAAGCTTTTACAAAGAGAATCTTTTTGGATTTACACTCTTAAAGCTACTGAATATCCCGGTCTAAACTTAGAATTAGATTTCGCTCCTTTCTTATAATCATATCTCACTAAGCCAATAGTAGGCCTACTGGCAGATTTTGTTATGTGCATCTAGTTAGATTTTTTTTAAAATTCATATTGGCATGTGAGAAATGTACTTTGATATGTGAAAATGTAACTTGCCAATGTGATGTGAAAATGTGGAAGCACCCAATCTAAACTATACACATGGATATGAACAGTTTTTTCTTTGTTCTGCAATGTTTAGAACTATATCCAGGATTTGGCACAGTAGCATGGCTAGGCGTAGGAAAAGAGTCGCCCAACGGCCGTGACCGTCCTTTGCGCAGGATTTTGCCCGATGTTCTCTGAGGACTTATTTGTTTGTCCCCTCGGGTCATCAAATTCCCATATACTGCAAAAGAACAGCAAGATGTAAAGGAAGATTTCTTGACCACCACAGGGTTCCCCGACGTCATCGGTGCAATAGATTGCACCCACATTGCATACGAGCACCCCATGTGAATGAGTATGTCTATGTAAACAGGAAGAACGTTCATTCCATCAACATGCAGCTCATTTGCAATGCTCTTATGGCAATTGTGAACGCCGTTGCAAAATGGCCAGGGTCGACGCAAGATTCCTTCATCCTGCACAACTGCAGTGTGGGGAACCGTTTAGAGACTGGAGCAGGCAGAGATGGCTGGCTTCAAGGTAAACACTTTTGATCTTTATCATTTCTTGCTTTTAAAATGCATAACTTCACAAAATATCTCATCATTAGGTGACAAGAGGTTATCCTCTGAAGTCATGGCCTCTCACCCCCGTGGTGCACCCACAGACACCAGAAGAAGCCCACTTCAACACTGCCCATGCCCGTGCGTGGTCAGTAGTGGAACGCACTATCGGCATGCTAAAGGGAAGGTGGCGGTGTTTGGATGTGTCAGGAGGGAAGCTTATGTACGAGCCCAGCAAGGTGTGCCAGATCATCTTGGCCTGTTGTGTTCTACACAACATATCTCAGAGCCATGGCATTGAGATGCGAGAGGAGGAGATGCGAATGGATCCTGTTGATCACCCTCCCCTACCTGCAGAATGGGACACCCATGCCACTGCTCTAAGGAGAAGACGACAGTTGATTCACCGTTTAACTCAACAGGTACATTATTGTGTGTAAGAATGAAAACCACACATTTTATTGCTCAAAAAAATGTTTTATTTACGCATGCACTCGACCAGTGTGGACAGCGTTTGGTTCATGTCAACCAGAGCCTCTCGCACCAGTCGAAGTTCGGTAACGACTTCTCCAACCGAATTATTAAGCTCCCTTTGTGTCTGCAGCACGCCCTCGGTTAGTACCCGTGCAGAGTGGCCCGAAGAGGAAGGCCGGGGAGATCCAGGAACACGCTCTGCTGCTGTGTCCACTGCTGTGTCTGCTGTTGGGTCTGTTGCTGCTGTTTGGGAGAGGTGTCTCCCATGGCCCGCTTTCCGCTAGAGGGTTGTTCGTCTGTATTAAATAAATGTGCACAATTACAATGGTGTATTTGTTTTTTTTTTTCTGGAGTCTAAATCCCCCCCTGGGGATTTGAAAAACTGTTCCAAACACATCTGAATCTGAGTTTATATACTAGAAACATAATTGAAACAATTAGAAACTTTGATCTTCTAGTTTCCAAATATATAAACCGCTCACAAAAAGTAAGGAAACTTGACTTTGGCCCATTATATCTCCCCTTTAGTAATACCAACCAGTAAAATAAATTTCATATAATTTTTATCGTTGATTTGTCACCTTTACAATGACGTATAGCTTGTAAGCATATGGCAATCATGGAATGAGCAATACAGCCAAATGTCTGAGTAGTGCCAACCAAAAATGTGCCAAAACGGTCAGTAATAGGGTTCTGCTGTCAGACATATCGTTTTGGGCTTCAAGTGCTACCAGGTGAGTTTAGATACCGGGATGAGATTCTGGAGCCAGTGGCAATTCCATATCTACAGAATATTGGACCAAATGCCATCCTCCAAAGATACCCGTCACTATTTCTTTCACTTTACTGCACAACACTACATAGTACAATGATAAGTCGGCTTATAGGTAATATTTCATCCCGTAGAGTCCCCTGTGCTGCAGTAGCCCTTTCATGAAGTGTGCCCTGCAATTGGCCATCAGAACTTGGGGCCTGAGACGCAGAAAGTACCTTTCTTTAAGTGCTGGGACCTCTCCTTCGTGTTGTATGTGTTTATGTCAGTGGTTTTAGTGGCCAAGGTGTTGACTGGAGAGAATCAACTCCCATAACACCATAACCAGTCTAATAGTATGAATGTGCTGTGGGGAAGGGCCTCAGATGGCGTAGTCGACATGTTTCAATGTAGAGCAAACTATCTAGTCCGGGAGCCAAATGCCATAATTTAGGTGAACCTGGCTTTGTCGGTTAAAGTTTTTTTTTTTGCAGAATCTAGTAGACTAGGGGTACCTCTTTAAGATTTAAGAGGGTGCCCGGTGATATCCCTTGGGCAATTTCATATATTAAGCCTTTCTTGTCCAATGTGTTGACTATAAGGCGGATATACTACAGGTGAATAGGGTAAAAAAATTAACAAGCAGATATCACTATGAAACTTCACCAGTTGATTACTTAGATCAATATGAAAAATAAATGTATTACAAGTTTTCTGAAATTTAATGTTTGAATATGCAAATTAGGTATGATGTAATTAAATATGCGCTGATTTGCATAAACGTAAAAAGATCAAATCTGAACATTGGACAAAGCCAGCTTAAATTTTTTTCTTTTCATTTTGTTGACATAAGAGATGAAAAGTATTTTAGAGAGGGAATTATAGATATCTCATTTAGTTATTCAGTAAATCAGAAAATACTATACCAGCCTTTAAAAAATCCATTTTCGCCATGTTTTTTGGAATAAAATGTCATGTAAATCAGGCTAAGAATCATATATCAACAAACCCCTCTGCAAAATCCTTCTAAACATGGTTAGGTATAAGACTGAAAAGTTTGGTGTATGTAGATGCTTGTGAAGTGGAGACTTTGTTCTTCGAGTGAGAGAAGAAACTCATCCATATCCGCCTTATATTCAACACATTGGACAAGAAAGGCTTAATATACAAAATTGCCCAAGGGATATCACCGGGCACCCTCTTAAATCTTAAAGAGGTACACCTACTCTACTAGATTCAGCAAAAAAAAACTTTAACCAACAAAACCAGGTCTGACCTGGGTTGGTTGCAACCTGACCCCATGGCTTAGTGACTGGTCTGGTCTGCCAAAAGCTCACGAGAACCTTAAAGGAACACTTCACTTTTGTCGGTTAAAGTTTTTTTTTTGCTGAATCTAGTAGAGTAGGTGTACCTCTTTATGCAAATCAGCGCATATTTAATTACATCATACCTAATTTGCATATTCAAACATTACATTTCAGAAAACTTGTAATACATTTATTTTTCATATTGATCTAAGTAATCAACTGGTGAAGTTTCATAGTGATATCTGCTTGTTAATTTTTTTACCCTATTCACCTGTAGTATATCCGCCTTATAGTCAACACATTGGACAAGAAAGGCTTAATATACGAAATTGCCCAAGGGATATCACCGGGCACCCTCTTAAATCTTAAAGAGGTACCCCTAGTCTACTAGATTCTGCAAAAAAAAAAACTTTAACCGACAAAGCCAGGTCTGACCCCATGGCTCCCTGACTAATCCACTTTGTCACATATATGCATGCTGTGTTACTTAGTTTAGATAAGTCACCTTTTCGTTTTGATTTGCAGTGTATATTTATTCTGCTTAAGAGAAATAAATTCTTGTACATTTGTATTTCAATCTCACGTCTCTGCCAGTTATTCAGACTACCAACTTCTGTGACCCTGGTGGTGAACAGGAAACCAGTGGGTTCCTAGGTAACAGGGGTTTAGCACCTTATGGTTATTCATCCACATGGTACTGTCACATGAGGTACGTCACAGGTGCAGTCCATGAAAGGCTGGTTGCAGTTGTACAGTGCAATTCAACGTCAGGGCAGTCATTTGTGACTGCTGACTGAAGTCCTAGAGCGTCTGAATGTGAACATAGGCCTGTACATTGGCAATTCCACTGATGGAGCCTTGAATATGCAGGATTAATAATGGCAATCATGGCAGCAAAATAACCCCCCCCCCCCCCCCCTGCTTAATGACATTGCAGTATTCATCAGAGAATCGTACACAAGAGTGGGTGTGTGGGAGACTGAGAGCCAGGACAAGAGGCACAAACGGATCTCACCAGTTGGTGAAACGAGATGGTGGGCAGCTGACTCAGATATGAAACCGTAAACAGCTCAGTTATTTCTGCAGATATTTGAGTTCACCTCACCACTATCAAGATACTTACAGACCAGTGGAATGGACATCCTCTCAGCCCACAGAATGGCTACCACAACACGAGTCACTGATAAAGATTTCCTGGCCGTCAAAGATGCAGCTGACTGTCATGTCCATTGGGCAAATGAAAAGCTAGAGGAGCATGAGGAACTGGATTTGGAAGTGGAGGCTGCACTACCTCAGAAAAGGGTGAAGAGGAAGAAAGTCTTGCCAGGAGAGATGGCCCAGGATTAAAGTCTCAGTGACTCAGAAAAGGCCTATGAGGTCAACGTTCACCACCAAATTCTTGATATGGCTGTTGAGGCCATGCACCAAAGATTCCTCACCCATGGCACCCTGTATCCCAGCAAGCAAATAACGTTCTGCTAACTTTAAGTAACGTTAGCTTTTGGTTCCCCTATGGTTCGTTTTTCAGCAACCTGCTAATAACGTTTAGAGAACGTTATCTCCAGGTTGTCAAAACAAATAACGTTCCCCTAACGTTTTTACAACTAAAAAAAGAAACGTTATATTTTGGTTGAATCCCAGCAAGCAAATAACGTTAGCCGTTGGTTCTCCTGTGGTTAGTTTATCAGTAACCTTCTAATACCCTGGAGAGAACGTTAGCTCCAGGTTATCAAAGTTCCCCGAACGTTATTACAACTAAAGAAAAACACGTTATATTCTGGTTGCATTTCTCTTTTCACACAACGTTGCTACTTAGTTGTTTTTTGGTATTTTATATGTCTGTTATTATTGTTGATGAAAATCACCCCAGAGTTTCTATGAGTTCCCAATTGAACACGGCCAGCAGCCACACTGCAACTTAGTCGGAATAATTTGTTGCAAAATCGACATATAGCCCTATTCTATTCTTACCCCCTCTGTTGGATTGATATTCGGCCGACCAGAGCCAGCCCGTCAGCTAAGAAGGGCCAGCACGAGAAGAAGCTAGGTTGAGAAACTTCCATCTCGGGTCCGTTGTGGCAAGTGGTAGTAAAGTGCTAGATATTAATTTGTATGTTATCCGATTACGCCACCCTGGGAGTTTCACCCAGGGAAATGCATGTAGCCTACTAAGTTTGCTCAAAAAGGCACCCAGGTTCATTAATTGAGAGAGAGACGTGGTTCCATTCCAGTAAAATGACAATAATTTATTAACAAAATCTAAAATTACACTCACATTGTCTCAAGCACATCAGACATACCAAGGGGAGACAGACAGCAGGAACTGAGGCTTACCAGCGAGGGGACTGGCTAACTAAGGAGAGAGGCGTCCCAGGAGAGGTCACACCACTGCAAGAGTGTCCACGTATTCGCACACACACACACACAGCAAAGGTCAAATCAGCAACACCCGTGAGGTATAATAGTAGCACACCAAAAAGGGGACACGACCAGGAAGACAGCAGCCCCTCCACCGTAGACCTCAGCTCCTAGAAAAGACGCAGGACAGGGGGAGGACAATTAGTGGGAGCCACACCGGTTAATCAACCACATAAAGAGTCACAATTACGGGTAAGACAGGGCTCTCAGCAGCTGGACAAATGGCCTCCTGCCAGTGCAACATAAACAAACAAACAAACAAACATAAACTAAAGTAGAAATTCCCCAGAAATAATAAATACTAGCACACTGGTAATCCACAGCACAGATGAATTAGCAGCCTCCTATCAGTGGCTAATCAAATCATAAGAAGAAAGCTAGAAAACCAGAGATACATTACAAAGTAAGAGATGTTGGGACACTGGTTATCAGCAGCGCAGGGGAAATGGCCTCCTGCCAGTGGTAATAAATCAAAACAGTAGAGTAATAAACCAAAACCATGTACACACAGAATTGACAAGAATGACACGTAATATGACGAAGTCGAAACAAACGTTAGCGGTCACACGGTTAACACAGATGAGCGATCACGCTTCGTGAAGACAAAGCAGCAGCGGTCACACAGCAGCACGGCGGCAGTTCCCCATCCCGTTGTTAGCTACAGTTCTCAGGTTAGCATTGCAGAGGGCAAGAGTGCTAGGAGGGGATGCAGCAGCGACTACCTAAAATATAAACAAACATTCACTATATGTGACAATGTAGCCCATTTGCGTCGCCAATAAAACTATAAACATACCGGCTATGATGCATGTCCGGCTACAGAGATGCATGGGGACGGATCCACAGGGAAGCTGCATACACAAAAGAGCACTTGTTCAACTAAACAGCCACGAAGTCAACCAACAGCAGAACTTCCAAGAGGAAGTGTTTAAATTGTTACCTGTGTGAGCAGCGGAAATTGGGCGAGCAGCGACCAGCCAGTCCGACATGAAAACGGGAAAGGGTAGTCACGGAGAATAAAAGTTCCCACCAAGCCATTGGTTGATCAATTACCTGCTAGTATAGAGCTCCACAGTCCCGCCCCTCCTCTGAGAGAGGTGCTTGTCCGGAAGAAAATTTCTCATTCATTTCTCCCATTGACTTCTAGAAAAATCCGGATATAAAGAGTTTTAGACCATGCCTTAGGCTAACCAGCTACGATGTGACTGATAAGCATATAACTTGTAATTTCGAGTGAAAAAATGAACAGAAAATGTAAAAAAAGCGAAAGGTACAAGACTGTGTACATATCTTAAATTCCTACTTAGAGAACTCAAATCCCAAGATGCTTTGCAAACGTACACACATTTCCAACATTTGCAGCCTAACGATAGTTTAACATGATTCCATATTAATCTGAGAAAAGAAGATGATTACTTCCTACCGTTTCCATTGAGTAAATTCAACCTTCAAGATGAGAAAACTGTTATTTTTCGGAAGACCACACATCGGTCCTGACAGCCCTGCAGCCATTTTAAGTTTTGAAGTTCCAGCAAGACGCTAGCCGGACGATAGGCGCGGGAAAAGTTGAGTACAGTTTGTTTGGGATTGCCATGGCAACGGCGATCTCTACCAATCAAAGGCTCTGCTTTCACCAGTTTTACACGGTAGGGTGTTGGGTAGTGTAGTACTCTCTCGTTAAATCGTGAATTAAACATTGTTTTCTCAAAAACAAGGTTGATGCCCCGTTAACTTTTGACATCTATATGAGCCGGTATAATCGCTTAGTCACATCGTAGCTTGTTTTAAGTCTACCATGGACGGTTACGATTTTATGGCTTATTCTCCAGTTGTCAATGGAGAAATTGTATTGGATTTTTACTTCCGGACAAGGCTGTGGGCGGGACTGTGGAGCTCTATACGGGGCACCATGGAGGTATTATAAGAACTGGAGAAAGTGAACAAGTCCCGCCCCCATTCATTTCAATGGGAATGCTAGGCTAGTGAAAATTGCCAAAATTTAACGATTTTTTCAGGCTTCAACATGGCGTTTCAAGGGGCTTGTTTCCGGTGCCGTTTTACTTTAGCCAATTAAGTGCCAGGTTACCGATTGACGTAAGGTACAAGAAGGAGAGCTCGTGCCCACACTAATACTGCGTTCATGCAGCCCGGAACCTCGGAGGACCCGCCTTTAAAAAGTCCCGACCTCCGAAAAAATTGTGTTCATGAGATCAGTTCGGAAAATAAATACAGGAAACGCATAAATACGTTATTACAACTGCTTACTACGTGCTTAGTATGGTTGAGCAAGAAGGAAAATGTCTTGGGCGAGTGTTTCTATCTGTGTTGTTAATTTAGTGACAAATTACCTTGCCTATTCGTAATGACAGTGAAATTCACCTCTTGTGTTGTTGCAAGGGAGGCCGTCGTGGTTGGAGAATATGATAGTGACGTCAAGTCGGACACCTCGGGGCACAAAACTTCCGCACGAGTCTCCGAGCAAAAAATCCAACCCGACCTAGCGTTCATGTCATTTTTCCGCTATCGGAGGTCAGAAATTTCCGAGGTTCCGAGCTGCATGAACGCAGTATAAGCTCGTGCATGAGCTGAGAGTGGAACAGCCACCAATCAGCATGAGGAAAACGCAGGGAAAACGGCACCGGACATGATGTATTTCTGGAAAATGGCGACGAGGAAGTGCTTTGCTAATCGGCGAAGCTAACCAGTCAAATCCTGACACCCTGCGGGGCACTACAGACGGGAACTAATTCCCGTTCTGCTACATCCGTGAAAAAAAAACAGCCAGTTCTGGTGTGTTGGTGTGTTAGCAGACTCAACCTCGCTAACTTTAAGACATTTGGATAACACAGAGATAAAGTTACTCACGTAGGCTACTGGCTGTATGGTATCGATCACATTCTTCACATCGTTCTCCATGCACTTGTTCCATTAAGTCCAACAGGCTTTTAAAAAACACTGTACGGGTAAACCGGGTGGAAGAGCCATAGTCCCAGGCAGGCACACAACGATTTCATGCTAACTAATCTGACGAATAGTGTTGGATTAATCCATTATCGATTAGAGTGGCACCTGAAATGCATTCATGTTTTTAAAGCTTTATTTGTTATGAAAATATGATGATGATGACTCCAATGAATTCTTTCTCAAACGTTGAGACTGCATCTTAAACAGCAATGTTCCCGGGGGAGAATTGTTTTATATTAACATGTAGTCCAAGTTGGCCTATGTTTACTGTGCTGTTCACTCAGCCTATCCCACAATTCCCAGTCCCAATTTAAAACAAAATAAAACAAAATCCATCATAATTCTGAACCGAGGACTTTTAATGGCATACGATGCAATAAAAACAGCCAGTTTTGAATTTTGAAACAGTGTGTTAGGCTAGCGCCTGCTCTGCTTATGTTTTGATCTGACTAATCGTTTATTATAGGAAAAGACACCGTAGACAAGAAAGTATTAGACCTAACCGCATTTAAATACTTAGCTGACACCAACTCATATTAATGGGCCATATGCGTCGCAGTTCAGCAAGCAGCTAATGGTAAGTGAAGTAATTACGTGTAGTACATTGTCATTGCCTTACCCCGCGTACACACTGTCTCCGTCCGTCAACGGATCACGGAGGTTGGATCTGCCGTATGTGTATTTGCATACACGTGATCTGATTGGCTGACGGATCCGTCGCTGCCTAACCCCGCATTCACACTGTCTCCGTCCGTCAACGGATCTCATTCACGTTGCATGGGGCGGACTCGAAATGCATTGTGGGTCCGTCCGTCGCTTCAGCTCCGTTGCCTCCGTCAAGAAAGTTGAGAAATGTTCAACTTTTCAGGCAGCGACGGATCCGTCAGCCAATCAGATCACGTGTATACAAATACACATACGGCAGATTCAACCTCCGTGATCCGTTGACGGACGGAGACAGTGTGTACGCGGGGTGAAAAGTTGAACATTTCTCAATTTTCTTGACGGAGGCAACGGAGCTGAAGCGACGGACGGACCCACAATGCATTTCGAGTCCGCCCCATGCAAAGTGAATGAGATCCGTTGACGGACGGAGACAGTGTGAATGCGGGGTTAATCATCATAGACGTTCGCTCTCCCAGGTCGTCGCAGACGGCGTGTGTACAGCGGAGCCATGTCTAGATGTCACGATAAATCTACATATTTTCCCCCCCCTTTACACTTTGTTGCTGGGAGGTTAGGGGAACGTTAATGCAACCAAATATTGTAAAGTTCCCTAAAGGGTAGGGTAACGTTCTGCTAACCAAAATAAATAACCAGAAAAAAACATTGTATTTTCGTCAAGAAAACTTTCCTGGGGAACCTTGTGGCAACTTTCGCAACTTTCAAGCAACGTTCCCCTAACCAGGAAAAAAACTTTCTAAAAACGTGCACGGAAAGATTCTGCACTTGTTAGTGATGATAGAAGGATGCATAACGTGTTCAAAGAGCCCTATAGTATGTCACTGAACAGTTTTATCGCTGCAGGTAATGCAGCAAGGCAGCCTCCTCTATAGGCCTACTCCCGGTGTAAAAACTACACTCTTCCGCTGTCAGGCATGCACAGCTGACACATTTATTAATAATTATTTATAAATGTGCGGCCGCATTTATTAGGCGTCGGTATCTGCCATAGACCTAAAAGAAATGTATCTGCCCCACGAAATAAAGCCCAATTTACGGACATTCTCAATTAGATGAGAACAACAGGTGGCTGTAGCCTATATTCCGTCAGAAACAGATTTTCATTCAAATGAACTGAATTTGAACTAGTTCAAAATTAAAAATGGTGAACTATGAACGTGAAACAGTTCACTTTGCACGTGTGTGAACTGAACTTTGAACTAGTTACTGAAGAGTGTGAACGTGCACAACACTGCTGCCTACACCTGTTGCCTATTTTGTCTGACGACAGCCTGTAGGTCTGCCACGCGCGCCTCCCGAGTGGAGTGAATCATGGCTCTGTTCTTTCTCATTCTCCTTGCGACTCCCTACACTGCTGCTACGTTTCCCCAAGCTCTCCTATGGACACTTCGACCTCGTCTAACACATCTATTGATATTAGACAAAGGCTCCACTACCGTCCTCCTCCAATTATGGAGAGGCACACAGTCACTGTTGAGGGAGCATATGCCTACTTCTCATTGCAAGGCATAACATAAAAACCCACCCCTCACTGCCTACACCTGTTGCCTATTTTGTCTGACGGCACCCTGGATCTACCACGCGTGCCTCCCGAGTGCACTGAATCAGCATGGCTTTCATTCTCATTGCGACTACCCACACTGCTGCTACGTTGCCCTACAGTTCTCCTATGGACACTTCGACCTCCATACCGACATACCCAATAGTATTAGACAAATTCTCCATCACGTTACCTGTCCTCGCAATTATGGAGAGGCACAAGGAAAACGAAAGGGCAAAATATGGCGCGATAAAATGGCAGTACCCCGACCAATACTGTCGTTCTCTACACAAATAACACGTCTGATGAGGGTCTTCTAACTTCCTTATGAACACCTAGACCCGTGAAATAATGTTCCTAACACTGACATTGGGCAAAGGATCCACGTTTGTGCTTAGTGTAGGACTTCTCTCTCGTTGTCCAGCTGGAGCATTGCTAGGCAGAGACGCGTGTGAATAAACAAATCCCCGTCATCTTCTGAAGGCAGATATTTCCCTTCAGAATAACTGTCAGCGAAAAGAAGACCCAACACTTCATTCCTGGTAAACTTTTTCCATGTGTTCAGACGATTATCTAATGCCAATACTCGTTTACGTTCACAATACCGCTCTGATACAATGGCTCAGGCGTAAGCTAGTGTGGCAAGAGCAGTATTTTGGATAGCCTGACTACGCCACAATTTCACCCAGAGGAATATTGCTTCAATGTTAACCAGGTTTACTAATGGCACACAAGTTCGTTTTACTAAATAGAGAGACGTGGGTCCATAATAATATGTCTTTTATTTATACAAACCCCAACACACACACACACACACACACACATACAGGGGGGAGGACACTGAGGCTTACCAGTGGAGGAGGCTATAGCTAGGGCAAGTTACATCTATTGCAGGAATCACCCAAAGGCACACGTGCTCAGGAATCACGCACATAGCACAGCAACATGATTTAAAGTGAGATGACACACTGAAAAAGGGACGCCACCACCACAAGTACTGCCCCTCCACCTTTGGCGCTCAGCTCAGGAGGAAAGTAGGGAAGACAGAACTAAAATGAATGACACGAATATACAAAAAGATTGACACAACTGACACAAGCTACATACTGTACATAAACACATAATTCGGAGAGGTCGCAGCCATCTCGCTAGACGATTACCAGTGTGGAAGACAGACGTACACATAATTCAGAGAGGTCGCAGCCACCTCGCTAGACGATTACCAGTGTGGAAGACAGACGTACACATAACCGCACATACACTCAACAGTCCAACAAGTGGCACACATTGACACTAAACCAGTCAATTGGCTCAGATAGCGCATCAAGCTAGGCCAAGCGACACACAACAGCAGGCAAAGCAGGGGTCGGCAAAGCAGCAGTGTTCCCTTCCCGTGAGCGGGGGGTGTTATTGTAGCTCCGTGAACCTCAACTTGCAGCTCCTGCGATGCACCAAATAACGGCATTGTCATTAAAATCAAAATAGTCACAAAAAGACACAACCTCCAAAAGAGGCTACCTACCAAAGGGGAGGTAGCAACCCATTCAGGTAGCTCCCAACAGCATTCCACCCACTCCAGCTGGTGATCGCCTACAACAAAACACGCATTTACCATCCCGCACGAGACTAGGTTACATCAACAAAATCTCTATCGGAAGGCAAATGGTTAACATACCAACTGCGTTGCGCGAGCTAGCATCTTTCAGACAGCAGACCCACAGTAGAGGATCTGAAGAACCAGGAAGCAGGGCTTGCACTCCGTGTCAGTCACACGTTAATCACACTGCTACCTGACTTTTATAAAAACCACCCTGTACCCTGATTGGCTGACAACTAATTGTTTGACAATCAGCAGGGGTAGCCTACCTGATGGTGCCCACAGTATACCATACTGCTACACTAGCTCAGCTGATATTTCGCACTGGTTTAAAGTGCCCTTGCTCGAATATTTTGTATAGAAGCATGACGTAATTCGTCAGGGACGTAGTATGACATGTCTGCCAACTAGTGGCAGGGAGTTTGAACGAAATTTGACACCCTATTTGGCAAAATCGGACGTTTTATTCAGTACCGCATCTTGTCGCCTGTGGCGCTTAGAGGGTTAAGTGCCTATATACATCTAAATAGCAGCCTAATTCAGGTAATATAAAAACGATTGCAATTATGTTGTTTTGATTGACTAAAGATAAACTGAATAACAATGCCATTGCCACTGAGATTATAAGAATAAATTATTGACAATTCATTCAAACAGAGGATCGCCTAGCTTTAAAGAACCAACTTCTTGATTCAATCCATGAAGGATTTCAATCAACCCCATTTATCTTGCAATCACGTAGGCACACAGAGCTTGTTCAGAATTGGTCTGAAACAACTGGTTACCTTCTTGATCATGATCACCTTGACAGCTGGTGGCATGGTGCATAGGCCTAGAGGCCAACATTCCTGATAGGCCTAGACATAGTTAATTTTTTGCACACTTGTCTCTAAAGATGTTAACAATAGAGCCTAATCTAAGAGAAGTTGAACACATCTATAGTAATAAATGAACACCCTGCACTATGACTCAAGTCAAAATAGGCCCATCTGTGCACACCTGTATCACGTAATTGGACACGATCCGGAAAGCAATAATAGATAGTGGAATATATTGTAAATTCAAATGTTATGAAATTCCCTGAATATTGTGTTTAGATGTATATACCTACACAGTGAAAAACATGTAGGCCTATTAAACATTGCTCAAGACATGTGTTAATGTGATTTACTTTCTGCGCTGTCCTGCAATAACCTTTTATAATGAGTTTGTGTGTTAACTTTGGATTTGATCTAAACAGCTGATAAGAAAAGAACAAAACATTATAGGTCTACTGAAATGCCATGAAACATTCTCTTTAGTCTATCAGCATAAATCAACCAATCAAGCACAAATCAATCCATCAGTCCATCTAAACACCTGATAAGAAAAGAACAAAACATTATAGGTCTACTGAGATGCCATGAAACATTCTCTTTAGTCTATCAGCATAAATCAACCAATCAAGCACAAATCAATCCATCAGTCCATCAGTCAATTAATACATTATGGATAGTGCAGGACAGAAAGTATAAAAGGGGCCAGAAAGTATAAAAGGGGCCAGAAACCATGAGAGTGTGTAGAGGGAGACAATTTAAGGGATTCATTCCTAAATTGAGAATTGAGAGACGCTATACAGAAATGGACCCAAAAAAGGCTCAAGACATAATAAACTTCAAGCTGAAGAACATGTACCCTGCTGGCTTCACCAAGGAGCAGCGGTATGTTCTGAAGCGGAGAGCGGACAGCTATGAAATACGAGGTAAGTGAAACGGCACTTCATTATTCATTAGCCTAATTAGTTAGCGAAATTATTTTTCAATCGTTCTGTTCCGTTTTCAATCGTTTTGTTTTTTTTTGCACCAACATATCGTTCCTGAACCGGTTCGGAACGTCAAATATCGTTCGTTCTTATCGTTCCGGCAGTGTTTGGCGGGCCTATCAAGTCTATTTTTGTGGTCTATACATTAGAATAGACGTAGGCCTACTCATTACTATTTGCCCTTGATTTACACCATAGCTAGTCTATGCCGAAAAGTAATAAATCACAGGCAGCATCCAAAAACATTCAGATGGGCTATCCATCCCACATAGCCTATAACTTACTGGCCTATTATACAGCATGATACATAATTTCCTATCAAAAACATTTCTGGATAAGTGCTAGAAACTCCTTACCTGGTTGTAAGTTTTATCCATATGGAGATCTTCAAAGGCGAACATGTTAGAGCCTGTCTGTTGCTGACAAATATAGGCCTACCTCAAATTTCCTATTTAACTCTACATAATTGCGCAAACAGTTAAAATCCCAACTTTAAAACGACAAGACGGGGGTTGTGGTGGAAATAGGAACAGCTGCCTGGATTGAGCCTAACAGGCAGCAAAGTGAACGCACAACCGGAAATAGTCTTTTTCCCCCATGACATAGGCTATACTTTTGTGAAATTTTAAAATATATACAGTAAGCGTTACTTGAGAATGGCCATTTCACTCACGCTTTGCCTGATTCACGTTCTGCGTGAAATTTATTACAGCTGCATTACAACTTACCGCCACTAGGTAGCAGTACAGACCCCTGTAGCATTGCTGTGGTGTGATTGATACTGTAGCCCAGTTCTACTCATTCAATAGGCGGCCAGGAAGCAACCTCTAGTGGCCCAGCCCATATAGTATATTTCGGAAATGCCAACAGAAATCCCTAGGAGCTTAGTCACCTACAGACTGCAACACTACAACTCTTTTATTGTTTTGTTTTTTCGGGTGTTTGTCAATTCAGTCTGGCACTCTGAAAATGTTCGCAAGGCTCTGCACTTCGAAAAAGACGAGCATGAACTAACAAACTATTTGTCATAGTTGCCATTAACACAAGCAGCAGATTGAAATAACACTTTATGTTTCATTCGAGAGTTTGACAACAGTGAGGATGATTAGCACTATGCAAACAAGTTTTATTGAGTTACACTGCGTCTCTATAATAGTTCCGTAATCTGACGTAGGCTATTTCCTCATGAATGTAATTCTGTAATTTCTCTTTGGATAGCTATCTATCTATCCAAGGGCGTCAGTTTAGTTTTCAGGGGACAAAAACGCTATTTTACAGCTTGGTTTGATAAGTGCTGGGGACATACATTTTATATGATCTTAACGATGTTGAGGACTTGTTGCGTTTCTGACTCTGCTGCGCCGTTGCCGCCAGAACCAGTTTTAAACGCACGCCTAGGCTATATTTAGGTTACTTTATCAGCTTTGTACTTAAATGGCTCATTCCGAGGAGAATGAAGGCTAGTTCGCTGGCTTCTATCATGTCCTCAGGACTCGGCCAGAGCCAGAGTGATGCTGAAACCGGTCTGTGTCCCTAGTTCATTCTAACTCCACGAAAATTACCACCGCTGGTTAGTTTGCTTTACTTTGTGGAGTAATCCATATGGATTGGTGAATATGTAGGCTTTAGACCTACTTTCTCGGGGGGCAGAGACATTTTTCAAGGTGGTGTAGGCCCTGAAATACATTAGCCAAAGCATAAATATTTTAATCGTAGTTGGGCTATTTGAAATTGCGCTCTGATCAGCGGAGGACGGGAACAGTGAATCTAAATAGGCTATTGGTTGTTTATCGAAGAACAGTAGCCTACCATGCCTTACTATTATCTTTGATATTTCATGTGCATGGTTTTGAATATTTTAACAGTTGGCAAAAAATATAAGGGATTCAGTCAGTCGAGTAGGCTATATTTGATATTCACGGCATAGGCCTACACTTGAAACGCACGATCAAAACGTGTTGTTTCTGCGTAGACAGACCCTCGGCTACACTTGACATGCAGTTGTGTTCTGTTCTCAGAGCATATGCTTTCTCTGTCTATGATCTGCAGCTTTTTTCACGAACTGCTGATCTCCTCGACACTGAGCAGCGAAGTTGCCGATGCAATGCGTGCTTCTCAAGTCTGATAATTTGCAGCACGATCGAATGGTATTATGGAACCATGGACTGAAAGAAAAATAAACTAGCTAAAGGTTTCTCCAATCAGGAAATACATCTTAATTTACATTTAAATTCTTTAATTTAAATAGCCTAGGCTACTTAATTTAAATACTTCTTAATTTAATCCCACTGTCAACTCAAATTGGTGAGGGTTCTGTTACATCTGCGATCAAGTGATTTGAACCTAGGCTACTTAATTTAAATACTTCTTAATTTAATCCCACTGTCAACTCAAATTGGTGAGGGTTCTGTTACATCTGCGATCAAGTGATTTGAAACATAGAAAATATTATAACGATTAGTCTAGTCTAGTCTTTGACTTTTGAGTCGTTTTCCAAGCATCTGCCGTGCCGACTGAGGCATTCCATTCAGATGGCTAGCCTACCACAAAGCGAGCCATCAAGTGTTGGAAGCTAACTGTACCATCCCCCCTCTGTGAGCTGACCTCTGTGCCTTAAGGCCCGATCACATTACAGGCGGCATGCGCTATGAAACCCATTAATTTCAATGGGTTGAGAGCGCAAAAACGGGTCTGCCGCTGTGCTCAGCAAAGCGCAGCGCCGGCGGCATTCTGGCGCTTTGCCGCTGTTGCACGTACCGCGGTCAAAGTTGAAATAAATGAACTTTGACCGCGGCGCGCTGTAAGTGAATGGTCTTTTGCGCGGAGCCCAGCAGTTACCATAGAAATAGGAGCGGTAACAGCAACAAAAATCGTAGAACGTTATCTCAACCAAGAGCAACCTAGCGGTGAGCGCAGCGCATGCCGTCTATAATGTGATCGGGCCTTCAGAAGACGAATTTAAAAAATCCCCCACCCCCCCAGAGCAGTTTCACACATCATTAGCAATCTTATGTTGAGTGTGCGTCTGCAACAGTGAGCTTACTCCTTTTCGGCTTTCGGAAACAGCAGCGTCATTTTTTGGCTACATGTCTCCACCACTTTTTTTTTATGGCGAACGATTTTGTCCCCACCACTTTTTAAATGTTTATCAATTCATCAAAAAAAGTTGGTGCCCACTGCCCAGGGCTACAGATAAACTTATTGTGATCGACAATGCCAACGCATAATGGACCGAAATAGCCGAAACAATGTGTTGTCATACCTGCAACAATGTAGGCCTTTTCCAAAAACAATTTCAGTTACTTTAACTGGAAGTGAAAGCTAGGGGTATTTAAAGGAATACGCCACCCAAAAATGAAATTAAGCTAGTCTCGGTCACCCCCAGAGTTAGAACAGTGAAAAAAACCCGGTTAAAATCCGTCCGGGCATTCTCCTGCTTTGGGAGCAGCGATGTTAGCTTTAGCTTAGAACAGTTGCTGTAGTTGAAGGGTGTCAGTGAGCACGTCCTCCAAAAAGTGACCGAGACGTCTACATTTTTTTCTAAATATATCTTGGGAGCCGTGTGTTCAAAACGAGTACAAATCATAATGCAAAATCGAACGAGACTATTACCTGGGCAGATCTTTACTTGGAACTATTTTCAGCCTCATCGCCGACGAAGCACCGCTAGCTAGGCGCAAAGTTCTCACGTAGCACCACTTGTGAAGTTCCAGTCGAATCTAGTTGGGAGTTTACAAGACTGCTACGTGAGAACTTTGCGCCTAGCTAGCGGTGCTTCGTCGGCGATGAGGCTGAAAATAGTTCCAAGTAAAGATCTGCCCAGGTAATAGTCTCCTTCGATTTTGCATTATGATTTGTACTCGTTTTGAACACACGGCTCCCAAAATATATTTAGAAAAAAATGTAGACGTCTCGGTCACTTTTTTGGAGGACGTGCTCACTGACACCCTTCATCTACAGCAACTGTTCTAAGCTAAAGCTAACATCGCTGCTCCCAAAGCAGGAGAATGCCCGGACGGATTTTAACCGGGTTTTTTTCACTGTTCTAACTCTGGGGGTGACCGAGACTAGCTTAATTTCATTTTTGGGTGGCGTATTCCTTTAAGTATCTTTGCCTCGGTCTTGTCTTGGTCTTACTGTCTTGGTCTTGCCGTCTCTGGTCGACATAGTGGTCGGGAGATTTGCAACAAATTACAAACAACAAATTTCTGGCGTAGGGGCCTACCGAGGTGTTTGCGGAAAGAAAAACAAATCAGGTTCGCGGATAGAACTCGGTCAGATTAGCGCGATAAGACATTGAACATTTTGACATTTTTTAAAATAAAATACATGTAAAATATTTCCCTCACATCCGTCTTCCTATGTGCAGAAATGTGTTAAACTACTGACAACAAAATACGTGCGTCTAAGCTATAGGCTATTGTGTCAGCGCAACGATGCAATAGGCCTACATTTTTTAAAAGTTGTCCATCCACCGTTGATGCAATCATTTTTCTGCATAAGAACATAGCACAAACTTTCATAGATTATACCAATAGATCTCATGTTGCAGTTAAGTAGCCTATAGGTAAGGTAGCCTACTGTTTTCGATGAAAAAGGCAAGAGCTGATTTTCATGTCAATAACCCTCATTTGCGCTATGTTGATGTTAGGCTACACGCGTTGATTAGAATTTCGTTTAGATAGGTCCACAGGACCTGTTGTGTTTTGTTCTGTTAGTTTGGCCATTTGTGGTTGAGCAGCTATGTTCATTTAATTTCAAGTGGCTATATGATTGGGCTTCTTGTGCGTGCCTGTGTTGGCGCTTGTTGCCCCGTGTGAGCTTCTGCGCTCACCTTTTGACATTTCTGAATGCCTTCCTACAGTTGCTTAATTAAATCAGGCTTTCCGCACAAACAAACGTATTGTCATAGCCTAAGTATGAGAAACCATCAAGAGAATGACATTTTAACTGTATTGGGCTCGGACAGAAAAATCCGCACACACAGATATCCGAATCGACCCTCTGACTGATCGCTTGGCTGATTTTAAAAATCGCTCATCCACTCGTCATCACTCATGAGCATCCAAGCTATGTTATTGTACACGGCATCTCACCAGAATTCTTGAAATTGTCCATTACCCATGCAAACATGTATTTAGTAGCTTATTTACAAACTCTCTGTGTTTATTTTCAATTTCTCTAGTTTCTCTGCGTTTCTCTCAATAGCCAACTAGGGCGACAAAGGGAAGGAAATATTATTTGACATTTAAGCTGACAGTTGTCAAATTTGCCGAACAAAATATAGGAGAAGACAAAACAAAGACAAAACATGTGTGGCTTTCAACTTGCATTGATTGAAAATAGGCCTAATGTTACGATTTTCAAACCTGTCAATATTCAACAGGCTTACACTGCAATGCAGTGATATATGAGATGCATCCCCTATAATCATTATAGGTCAAAAAAGACAAGTAGAACGGCAAACAACCGGATTCATGAGGTCATATCCTTTTTAAATAAATTAAGCCACCATTAATGCCACGGGGCAAACGTGTTTCTTAGCGTCTTGAAACTTTCTTCTGTGAACTGAAAGTCCGATCAAATTTCATTCAAAGGCAGTCCATAATTCAAATTAAATTGTTTTCTAACGAAAAAGTCCCAACTTTTGTAATAGGCCCAAATAATAGAATATTTATAGGCAAGATGTTTGTAGTGCTTCGGAAAATGAGACATTTTATATTTAATCAAAACCGTTCAGTTCGTAATTCATTCTCCCTCCTTCGCATTCGGTTTGGAAATAAATAGCATAAGAGAGCATAAACCATAGTTTCTCCAGTAGGCCTATCTTATTTTACAAATTTGACAATAGCCAGCTTACATTTCAAATAAACATAGCCTAGCCTAGAGGTTTGTTGTGCGTCGGAAAATGGGACATTTTATTTTTTAATTGTTTCCCGCATTTAGAATCAAGAATAACATTCGTGAACCATTTTGTTTTGTTGCCAGCATAAAAACAAGCGTACCATCGGCCTATCCACACATTTGAAATAACATGTATGAATTGACCCAAAAACGGAACACAGTTGTGCTTAGGACATAGGCTTATGCTTTTAGTGGTTAGGCCTACCTCATGAAACCATTAGTGACAGCAAAACAAACCTAAACGAAACAGCCAGATGCCTCTTCATAAAATAGGCTAACAGAAGACACCTTCATAAACAATAACAAGTTTTGTCGTGAGACTAGGTTATTAAAAGCAGAAAAGATGTTAAGCTTGCTTCGGGATTGAATTCAATTTGGGACTGTTTGGCTAGTGGTAAATGCCGACATTCCTAACCCTGCTCACAAGTGCCACCTGGTGGTTGTTTGGGACATTGCAGCTTCACTTGGGAAAAATAAATAAAATACACGTGATTCACGTGTGATTCTCATGAGAATCTCACGTGAAAGCGGCCAATGTCAACCAACGCCCACTGTATAGAGAACGAAAAAAAAAACGTTACTAACCGGTTTTATGGATTTCAGCATAACGTTTCTGTTCCGGAACAGTTGAAGACCATTTTGTTTTCGTTTCCGTTCCTCCTAAAATTCCGTTCGTTTTCGGTTTTCGTTCTTTGAACCGGTTCAGAGCCCTGGTTTAAAATGCTATATTCCCAACGTTAATGCAATGCACCCCTTAGACGGGGAACTGTTCCCTTTCTGTAGGAGGAAAAAAGACAAACAGCAGCACCACTTTGCCAAGGTGGAAGGTGTTCCTTCACTTTCATGCCAGTAGGCATGGGGCTCACTGTGGTGTGGACCGCACATTGCATGCAATTTTGCAAAGATATTGGTGGCCTGGCATGAAGGAGGATATTTCCAAATGGGTAAGTGTTACTGGTCCAGCTGTGTGAGGAATGCCAGATGAAGAGGGCCTACACCATAAATGACAAAAAGGGACCCAGTAGAATTCTGGGACTTGGGAAGTTGACTAAGAAGTGGCTTGGTCCTGCCACACATTTTATTACAATTGTTTTCTATTTCAGAGCCTTAAAGCGTAAGTTTGGCGGAAAATGAAAATAAAGCTATTTTCTGAATGAAAATACATCAACTAAGCCGTGGAGGAAGTAATTTTCGCTCATCACGCAGTACAGAGCTAGCACTGGCAGGACCTACAGCCCAAAATCGCAAACAGTGGGTCAGCATTGGGCTTTCAGCCATGCGCTTTCAAAATCGCATTTTTAAACCACTAACATTGCTCAAAACAGCGGCAAACCTCGCCAGCAGCTTGCTCTAGGTGTCTACACATAAAACGAAGCACCAATCAGTCTGTAAACTTTGGAATAGTCTGTATACACGTGGAATCAATTCGAGACCGCAACACCGTCTGAATCACAGAAATGTCTCGCGAGATCTCACACGGAAGCACGGGAGCTATTCCTACGGGTAGTCAAAATCGCATTTTTAAACCACTAACATTGCTCAAAACAGCGCCAAACCTCGTCAGAAGCTTGCTCTAGGTGTCTACACATAAAACGAACCACCAACAACTTGGCTCACGAACCCGACGTTTATAAAAGAAGACTGTTATGAACACTAACCCCTTCCAGTTCCTCACGAAGGAAGGTCCACGAGCTCTCGTGTGAGATCTCGCGAGACATTTCTGTGATTCAGACGGTGTTGCGGTCTCGAATTGATTCCACGTGTATACAGACTATTCCAAAGTTTACAGACTGATTGGTGCTTCGTTTTATGTGTAGACACCTAGAGCAAGCTGCTGACGAGGTTTGCCGCTGTTTTGAGTTAGTGGTTTAAAAATGCGATTTTGAAAGCGCATGGCTGAAAGCCCAATGCTGACCCACTGTTTGCGATTTTGGGCTGTAGGTCCTGCCAGTGCTAGCTCTGTACTGCGTGATGAGCGAAAATTACTTCCTCCACGGCTTAGTTGATGTATTTTCATTCAGAAAATAGCTTTATTTTCATTTTCCGCCAAACTTACGCTTTAAGGAAAATTGTCACAGACCATCCGCAGAATTGGGACCTCTATATCAAACCAACAGTTTTTGGCCTCCGCACAAAGAAGCTATGCACAATGAAATACGCACCTTTTTATTTGCTGTACAGGAGGGAGGCCCGTTATCCTCCTGAAATTCCAAACAAGTGGCATGTAGGAGCATTTTTATTCTTTCACTTGGAATAGATTTGGTAACCAGTTTGTTTTTCACAACGTTCTTGTCATACTTTTCCAGAGAAGCCACGACGAAGTGGAGGCCCTAGTGGCTACAGAGAGGCTAAACCCCCACATTGCAGAGGTCCAAAAAGAAGTGTACCCCAAGGTGAGGGCAAATATAAAGGCTTCGCAAGAGCGAGTGAGGAAGAGGAAATGGTCTCAAGGAATTGCTGACCAATTCCAGGTTGGGGACAAAGTTCTGCGTAAGAACATCCGTAAGGAGCAACGGAAGGGAGGGAAGATGGAGAGTGAGCTGCTGGGGCCATACACCATCACCAATATTGAGGGCAAAAGTGTTGACCTGCTGGCCTTAAATGGGAAAGAGCTAAAAAAAAATAATCTGGACCAGCTGAAAAAGTTTATTGACCCCCAGCCACGGATCCCCCGCAAGTGGGTCTCCAGTCCTGAGCCTGTCCCTCCATCCGCCAGTCCTCACTCCCTCTCATCTGCCAGTCCCTGTCATCCCTTGGTGTCTCCCCAGAGGAATGTAAGCATATTAATTGTATTATAATTTGTTATTTCTCCATGTCAAATGCATAACCCCTTCTAAATGTCAGTGATAGATGAGATCTGGTCAGGGAAACGGCAAGGCGTGCTGTGGACCAAGGTGGGGCCTTACAAAATCTTTGCCAGGGATCCGAGCAATCAGACTCCAGGAAGAGAGGTCGAAAGTGAGGTAAATTAAAGAGTCACTGCACCCTCAAATAGGTTTTTTGAGCTGTTGATTGATTGAAAATACTCATAAGTGGTGAACTGTACTATTACCAGAGTTAATATTGACAAAAATCGTGTTTCTTGACAAAAGTAACATTTCGTCTGATTTTGTATTGGAGATATTGCTCTCCGCGCATGCTACAGTTTGAAACATGCCATGGCATGTTGGTCCAAAATACTATTGGAATGCTGGCGTTGTCCTGCACTTCTAGTCCAACACTTCATCTCTGGGTCGTTACAAATTAGGACTGAAACGCCCCAACACCTGCTACCCTGATTAGCCTACCTGTGATAGGCCATTGTCTGCAGCACTCATTCCCAGATTGACACGAAATCACCATGGTTGATTGGTTGCAGTGCTGCACTCCCTCTCCAAATTTCAGAACGTCTCGCCCATTTTGAAAGCCTTTAGGCCCGATCACAATTAATCCCAATGTCAGGCCTAAAGACTAGAACTAAGGACTCACAGACTTAATTGATTTCAGGTGCTAAGTGAGTGAGTGTGTGAGGCCACATGTGCTCAGATAGGTAATTTAGGGATTGGGACAGCACTTCACAAGATCACATGTACCTTGGCGATGTTTACTAACAAAGACGTTGCTAACATTTGCACAAAGATCCTTAAGGCGTAGCAAGATACGTCGTCGTAGTTCATGTCTATGGGCGCAAAACGGGGATCACTTCCTCTGCATAAAGAGGCGCGTCATTGCGTGTCAGACGTATTCATGGGTTTCATCAGGTCCCTTTCCACAGGTGTACAAAATCAAGCACTCGATTATCAATGCTTGATGATGTTCCAAAATAATCTTGCTGCTCTTTCAAGCCCTCTACATTTATTAGTTCTAATATGGAAGTAACACACACAAAGCATGTACACTTTCAAGGAATTGAATAAAAACATCAATGGAATAATGGAAATATGTTGCTGCTCTCATTAAGTTACCCCAGCGCCATCTGATCGTCGTTAGCACAAATCAGGATTTGGTTCAGCTGGCTGGCTAATGTGTTGTCAAGGTAGAGCGTACGTAGCAACCGGCCAATAAGCAGAATAAACAAGAGGAGCACACCTGATATAAAGTCGATTTTCTCCAGACGGGAATGCTCAAAAATGCTAAAAATGTACCTGAAGTGGTCAGAAGGGGTTGAGGGTCATGAAAACGTGCCCAAAATTCACATTCCTAACTCTAGAGAATGGAGATTTTAGCATATAGTTGAAATTCTGATCTATGTCCATAGACTTCAATGGAACAGTTGCTGCCTCTGCTCTGCATAAAGGGGGATTTTGACCCCCCCTCTTGCGATTCGGGTTCCAGGAAGTGCCTTCTCATGAAGTATCTTGCTCCGCCCTTAATGATCTTTGATTTGCACCATGCACGTGTGTCGTGCGTGCTGTTGTTTACCTTCATTTCCGGATTTTTTAATGATCTCCGCGGTAAACGTCACAACACTTTGAACTGTGGGTAATTCCCTTAGGTTAAGTCTGCACCGATGCAGACTCATGGAAAGGGCTCGGTAAGTGTGTACTCAAACCCTCACGCCCGTTGTAATTCGACATTGGGACAGCCCTAAGCCCTTATGAATTTCGCGAGAACGCGCACCAAAGTCCGTGAGTTCGTGAGTCCGGACATTGGGATTGGGCCATTATAGACGGCATGCGCTGCGCTCACCGCTAGGTTGCTCTTGGTTGACATAACGTTCTACGATTTTTGTTGTTGTTACCGCTCCTATTTCTATGGTTACTGCTGGGCTCCGTGCAAAAGACCATTCACTTACAGCGCGCCGCGGTCAAAGTTGAACATGTTTCAACTTTGACCGCGGTACGCGCAACAGCGGCAAAATGGCGCTGTGCTTTGCTGAGCACAGCGGCAGACCCGTTTTTGCGCTCTCAACCCATTGAAATGAATGGGTTTCATAGCGCATGCCGCCTGTAATGTGATCGGGCCTTTTTTCAGAAATGCCAACTGGAGAAGAAGATATTTTATGTGGACTCCTTCCAAATGACTGCTGTATGGCAAGGATCTAACAGGGGACTAAATAAGGTCAGTATTGTCAAAATATATTGCAACAAATGGGAGATTGTAATGCACAGGTGCTCATGTGTGTTGTCTTTTCAGCTCAACCCCATGGCCTATGATGTCCTCTGGACACTCATGGTGAACATTCCCATTCACTTAATTTCATTTCATTTATTTTATTCATAAGGACAGTGCACATTCATTTACATTTCTGTAAAATGTACCAGTGTTAGCCGGCCGGCTAATTTTCAACCGTTGGCCTTTGGTAAGATGTAATTAACCACTGATTTGGCTTGGTTGGACTTGGACTTTCATGAGGTCCAAAAACCTTCACTTCTCAAGATGGGCCTGTAGTACTGTGGACCATCCCCAGCAGTCAGATGCTACATCATGCGAGGCATTTGTCTGCAAGGTATGACTGAATCTGACTTGACCTGATCCTGCTAATGGATGGATTCTATTGACTGTACTCTGCTCTATGTAGATTGCACAGCTTCTCCTCAGAGGTGAAGTGATCAGTTTTAGGACTGATCAGGTGGCAGTCACCCAATTGCGGAGGGAGATTGCCTGCACACTCCTGAGGGAATCAGGTGTGTGTGCCCTCTTCATTAAGGTGTGTGTGTCCTCTTTGAAATGTAGCCTATGTGAGAATAATATTTTTTTCTTTTCTTTTTTTTTGTTGAAAATTTAGAAGACCTCTCCAGGCTCTGTGGGAATGAGTGGCAAAATCCTGGGAGAGGGGATGTGGATGTGGATTGATGACTGGGTAAGAATCAACTTTGTTTGTTTATGCATTTAAATGTATAGGCCCATTACTAATCATTGATTATCTCTTTACATTGAGTGTTCAGCATGCAATCTCTGGTTTCATTGGGGTTGTGCTGGGCAACCCCCAGTGCACATTCATTTTTATTGTGTAGCTTGCCGTTTGTAATCTTCATTCGTCATATTTGCCTTTTTTTGTAAAGCCTAATGTTAGCCCTTTTTTGTAGGGCAATGGTTTTTTTTTTCATCTGCCCTTTTGCGTAAGGAAGCTTTTCTTGCCCAATGTTTGCCCTTTTTATAGGGTTTTTTTTTTCTCTGCTGCCCTTTTGTAAGAGGGAGCATTTCTCGTTTAGGTGTTTGGACTTTTCTTTTGTTTTTGGCAGATTGAATAATTGAAAGGCCATATATGGAAGTGCTCCGAGGGCAGCTATTTTCCTATTGAAGTGAATAGGGAGGCATGGGAAAGGGTGGGATCTGTGACTATTTGGCTATGTTCAGACTGCCAGCCAAAATCCGATTTTTAGTCCATTCAGATTTGAATCGGATATCACTTTTGAAGTCGGAAACAGTGACAGGTTACATGAAATACGATTTTTGCGAAACGGTTGCAAACCACATCCAGGAGGTAGTTTCATATGGCATTCGTATCGGATATGGACAGATGCGTCTCAGTCTGAACAGCTCCCAACACTCAGATCGGATTTGACTGTCCTTGACATGACTTTACGTGCTTTACGCGTGTGACCGCCCACCTATTTCGAGTTGTGAAGCAACGTTATGGCTATGTCTTTTTTTTTTTTTTTAATAAGTATATTTTTTGGGCGGGAATCGAACCCAGGTCGCCGGCGTGATTGTGATTTTGAATGGCTGGTGCAGGTGCCCCAGCCAGTCACGCCACGGCTGGGGCCTGGCTATGTCTTTTGACCATGTTATATTAAAATTTGACTTAACAATACTCAATGCTAAATAGTGCATTATACAGTCTCTGCTCTGTTTCTATGGAAGTTGCAAGAATCCACGTTGTTCTATTAAATGACGTTAAATAATGAAATAGCCTTCCAACAGTTTGAAGCGGAGCTTCCCACCGATTAGTTTCGGTTTCTGTCGTGCAAATGCTCACACGCATGTATGCATTTAATGAACACTCACCTAGTTGTATTGTTCTATGTCTAATCACATCAAATGACCAAGTATTTCATCCTGATGGCAGAAACGTTTGTTTTCGTTGCTACAGCAACCTGTCAGATCTGTTACTACTGTGACCCAGTCTGAACAGAGCCATATCCGATTTGGACACTTGCTAAAGGCAGTGTGAACAGTCAGTCCTAAAAATCGCATATGAGAAGGAATCAGATTTGAATCAGATTCATCTGCAGTCTGAACGTGGCCTTAGCGTTGCCAGCCAAACTCATGCATTTCTCTGGATTCTTTGACTCCTCATTATACAGTCTTTGTTAAATAGACACTACACTTGTTGATGAATGTGACTGCTTTTTTAAAACGGTCTTTGCCTATGGGTCATTATCCGTGACCATTTTATTGTTTGCTCACTTGTATGCATAACCTATTTGTGTGGAATTTTGCCTACCTTGTTCACAATAAAATAAATTGATTCTCACTTCATTGTGGTTACATTTTTGTCCAAACGTTATGTGAAGGATAAGGTTGTCTGAAGTATGCACTCCTAATAGGCTACAACTTTCAGTTCTTACACCAATTAGGCTAAATTGTTTTTCTGATATCCGAGTGCGGGTGAGCCAATACAACAAAAATTATGGAAAAGGTTGTGCGCATGTTTTATTGAAATGTCTTTAGTCAGAGCTTTGGGAATGTGGGTGCACCGGTCATGTTGGCATATGCCCAAGCAGCTTGTAGGGATCATCTGTAATTGAGGAAACTGCAGTTTAGAACAAGGTCCGAGTGTTAAACTGCTTGTGAGAAGAAATGAGGTTCACTTAAAGCCTACCTTACATTGACAGACTTTGCAAACATTTGGAAAAGATTTTTGAAAGACTACAGTCTCAGACCCTCTCACATCTGTAGCAGGCCTCTCTGAAAGGTGGAGCTTAATTGTATCCACCTGTGGCATAACGAGGCTTAATGAGCACTGCACTCCCGGAGATATAAGAAGAGACTGGTATAGAGTGCAAGTTGGAGTATGGGTCAAAAGGTATAGTGATATGGTCTGATTCCAGTTCTGCACTATTAAGTATTCAAAATCTGCACTCTGAGTCTAGACAAGATATTGTTTATGATATAGCGCAGATTGTGAATAGACTGATGAAGTCAGGAGTCAACATTGTGTTTGGTTGGGTCCCAGCCCATGTTGGAATAATGGGAAATGAAATTGCAGATACATTTGCTAAGCGGGCAACAAAACAAGACAGAATTTCTATTGAAGTTAAATACAGTAAAGCAGAAATTAAAAGCATGGTTAAAGCCATGAATAAGAGTCTATGGCAGTTTTTTTGGGATAATGAAGAGACAGGCAGACACCTGTATAAAATACAAAAGAATGTTGGTTGGAGTAGGAATACCAGCAGGAACAAGCAGGAGGAGGACATGGTCTCAAGAATGAGGTATGGACATACAGGACTGAACAGTACATTACATTGGTTCTAATGAAGAAACATGCTGATGGTAACTGTGAGTGTGGTAGCCCAGAAACTATAGAACATGTTATAGAGCAATGTCCTAAGTACTGTGAAGAGCGACAAACACTTAGAGCAGAATTATCAGAAATGAAGATACATTTGAATATTACAGACATATTGCAGAGTACCCTCTTCCCAGTAGCGTCTTAGTTAGCTCGCTCCTCAGTATGCGTCCCTACCTACATTTGGACAGCACTAACTAGTTGGCGTCACCTGACTCGGAGAGAGGGGTGTGTTGCTTGACGATTGCATGACGTAAAATTAAATGCCCTCTTGGGGGGCGTGTTACTCATGCACGCATTTTCAAATCAGCCCGCCACCGCACTTGTTTGTTTGCATGATGGATGATCGTGAATTGGGTTTATTTTTGCTTACTCTGTTCGAAATGGACGAGTTAATTTTCCCGGTCCCCATGCGAAACACGCAGCGCCGCAGGTTTCTGTACAGCCAGTTAATTAGATCCCCTGAAAGACCGGTAATTCTCATTCTTATTCCATATGCTGCAATGTGTGGATATTAAGCACATAAGTGTTTCTTGTTAGTATTGATAAAACATGGGCATTACAAAACTTGACAAACGACACACCTCATATCTCATACTGTACCACAGTACCAATCCTCAGTACATTCACGCACATCTTTATCTCTACTATTTTACTGCTCCTTTAGTCATGCTGATTGTTGATTTGCTTTGTATTTTCCTACATTGTAGTGTATGGTGTGGTGTGTTAAGCTGCTGGGGCCTTGAATTTTCCCTTGGGGATCAATAAAGTATCTATCTATTATCTATCTATCTATCTATTATAATTAGCCTATTTGGAGTCTTGTAATCTGTTAAAGGTGCAGAAGACAGGTAGGCTATTGGGTATACATGGACATCCATCCGCATCTTAATTTGTATTACTTTTTTATTATTTATAAAGCGGGTCTACTACTGCCAGCTGAATTTAGATGTGCCTGTTCTGCGTCGGTTCTTTGGAGGTGAGGACCCCAGACCCGACCTGCGTCTGAGCCGTGCTGCCATCAATAACCTGCTGGTGCTCCTGGACCTCAATAGGCAGCATGGTTGGGGCCCAACAATGGAGTTGGCAGTGTTTTTATTCTGGCTGGCATCAGGTGCCAGTTACAGAGTGGTGGCCTGTGCTTTCAGCATGCCTAGGTCAACAGTCCATCACATTGTCCATAGGATTGCTGAGAGCATCACTAGCATCCTACATAGGGTGGTCCACTTCCCACAGACTGACAATGAGGTTCAGGCTGTGGGAAGTGGATTTGCAAGGTTGGCGGGCCACAGGGCCTTTGAGAAGGCTGTAGGTGCCATTGATGGATGTCATGTCCGAATTAAAGCACCAGCCGGTCCTGATGGTCAGTGCTACATCAACCGGAAGCTTTTTACTTCTATCATTCTGCAGGCTGTATGTGACCATCAGGGCCGGTGCCTTGACGTATTCATTGGTTACCCTGGCAGTGTACATGACTCCCGTGTGCTCCGCAATAGCCCCCTATACACCAAGGGACTGTACCCTCCCCCAGGGTATTTTCTCTTGGCGGATGGGGGCTACCCATGTCTTGAGAGACCCCTGGCCCTTGTTACACCATACAAGAGGCCACTCAGAGGCGTGGGACAGATAAGGTTCAACAGTAGTCACTCCCGCAGCCGCTGTATTATAGAGCGAGCTTTTGGGATGATGAAGAGCCGCTTCAGGTGTATCTATTTACAGACACTTGAAGTACACCCCACATTTGCACCCAAGGTGATTTAATTTTTCTACATTATCTTCAAGTATTAGATTACATATAATAGCTTTACATATTCACTGTTTGTTACTGACATTATGCAAGCATTGCATTAGAATGCAGAATAAACATAAAACATTGCACCATCTGAAAATATAACTTGTGCAATATGTTCTCCTTTAAGGTTGTGGCTGCATGTGTAGTGCTCCACAACATCTGTGTAGGTGTGGGTGATGTCTTGCCAGTGGAGCCTGTGGACGAGGAGAACGAGGAGGACGAGTAGCCTGACCAAGGGTTCCAGGGTCAGGTCAACAGTGGGGCAGCATGGAGGGACAGGCTTGCAGCCGAAGTGTCACCGCTCCTTCAACGACTGCCTGACCACGACTACTTCCTCCAGCAGCGTGGAGATGATGATGATGATGATAATGATGATGACGACGACTACTAATTTAGTTCACTTTTTCTTTAACCATTTAGTTTTCTTTTAGCTATCAGCAATTACATTGGTTCACTGTTTACCCCATTTGTTCTCATTTTCAGTCATTTCATTAATAATTTCATTTCATAAAAAAACATTCATGACTTCTGTATGGAATGAAACACAAAACAGGTCAATAAAGTGAAATGAAGTGATTTATTAAAGTGCTATAGTGCCAGTGTGATTTATTAAAGTGCTATAGTGCCAGTGTGTGCCAGTGTAGTGTGACTGATTGTGATTTTGAATTCAGGCTATTGTTGGTTTTGCCGATCAACCAGCCTCTCAAGAAGACCAAAGAAACGATCGGCCCGGTCACTCGCCTCCTGCTGCCTCCTTTCTTCGACCTCCCTCTGGAAGAGCAGGTCCTCTCTGATGAGGTCAATTACCTCATCTCTCCTGTCCTGCTCCCTTTCCCTCTTCCTTCCTGGGGCCTGGGAGGGAGGGGATGGAGCCTGGTTGCTGGTACCTGGCTCTGGTGTACTGTCAGGGATGGAGGCAATCAGGACAGGTGGGGTGACAGATGGCTTTTGCCCCAACACCTCATCCATAACGGTAAACCATGGCCAGGTACCAGCAGTGGGCTTCCCATCCTCTGTACCCTGCCCTGAACTTGGCGATTTACAATCCTGTAGAATACAACAAATCACACACACCTCACTGACCTACACTGATAATATTCTGCATTCTTAACATTAATGCACATTAACCTACACCAAAGCGTAGATGTTCTGAGCAATACAATGGCCGTTGCCGAAATGCTCCAAGAATACAAATATAAGAAACGAATATATAGTATACATTACATACACAGACATGTATATACACATATGACAAATATTTACTTTGTACTTAGACTTTAGATTGTCCCACTTTCTCTTGGCCTGTTCTGCTGTTACCCTGCCTCCCAGGCCCATCATCTCGAGAATTTGCCTAACAATAGAACAAAACACATGACACTAAATGTACAGCAAAACGGTTGAAATACCTCTTACAACTACATAAATAAGATGCGATGGAACTCACGTATAGCCAGCGATGGCAGTGTGCTTGGCACCTGTGAACAGGTGCTCATGCTCAGCGCGTAGCCGTATAAACTTCTCCGTTTGCTCTTTATTCCCTGGAAAAACATTCGTTGCATAAATATGTCTGATGTTGTCCACCATTGTGTTCATAACAATGTAGTACTAGTAGCCTACGGTACTTCATGCGAGGTAACAAGCCAAGTTGTCCAAACTAACACATTACGACACCGACAAATATTGACGCTAGTACAATTTCATAACGGTTGGAAACATAACATCAACATTATACAGGCACATTACATGACATACACATTAGACGAACATATAATAAACCATTTCTCTTACATTTCATGACGAACTTGGAGGGAGCCGGTGAATTGCCTGCTGCTGCCGCCATGGTTTGTTTATCTATTTCTTCTGTTTCATTCGTCATCTTTTAGTATGACTAGCGCCAACAACTGTACAGGAGTACGTGGTGGAGCTTGACCTACGCTGCGCAATGGATTATGGGATATCTGAGGCCAAAAAAGATGCATCCATGCACGCTTGGAAATCACGCCAAACGAAGTACCCACTATGAGAGCGCTTGACTTTCGGACAGTCTATTTTGACGTAACTTCCGGAAAATGTACACTGCCCAGCGTGGACGCTTGACTTCTGGACATAGCCCAATTTGCCGGTCGCTGGGAGTAGGCCACATTGTGGGAGAACAGAGTGTTTTGAAGGTAATTATACTTGTAATTGTTGAATGTATGTGGTCTTTGAAGATTTATATTTGTTAACATCTTGTCTTGTTTGCCATTAGATTGCAGCTGACTGGCATCACAGCAGCATGACCACTGTTTTCCCCTACTTATTTTTGTGTCTTTAGTCAGTTAGTTAATTGTGTTTACAGCCACCTTTGTTGTGTTTGTATTTTGGTTTATTTTATTAGTTTGTTTGCCCTTTCCCACTCGTCACTGGTCTAGCTGACCAGTGTTCTTGAAGCAGCCCGTTCAGCACGTCTCCTGTCGTGAGACAAAGGGCTGCTTAAGCCTACCTTACATTGACAGACTTTGCAAAGATTTGGAAAAGATTTTTGAAAGACTACTGTCTCAGACCCTCTCACATCTAAAGACAATTCATTGAGTTTCTAGTCACAGTCTAGTCACAGGCCAGTCTCAGATTAGGATTTTGCAAAGACTGTGGGTCACTATTTACAAGACTGCTGCTAGATTCCTTCAAATTATTTCCATCGTGCAATAGGCTACACGTCATCATTAACAGGAACTCACATGATAGCCTACTCATATCAAAGTAATTTTTTCGCGTTTCTGCAGCATTGTTTGATGTGTGACATCACTAACAGATATAGAGTTGTTCTGTCACGTAGAACAGCCGTCTAATAAATTATAAGAAATGAAATAACAAATAATCATATAGGCTACAGCTGTCGCCTATTTTGCCCCTTCCTGTTTCATGTTCGACCGTGGTTACTATTGGTTTTTAATGTTCACGTCACTATTTGCATGAGCCACGACTGAAAAGACTTCCGATAATATCAAACATGTTTGATATTGTCGTAACGGCAAAACTAGAAAAAGACTGCCTCCGACGGACTTAAAACCGCTAAGATTGACACCTTACACTAAACGATTTAGATGACGGGAGCGCGCTGCGATTCTAGTACAACTCCCAAGATTGCCGCCCGATTTTGGAAATGTAGTCGCCGACTGTTAAAACAGGTCAAAATCGTGCAATGTAAGCCAGCCTTTAGTTACATTTCCCTCCTTATTTCAACTCTTCCCCCGGTTTAAATGTAGTTTTCTTTTGTATTTGTGTTTATTTCTCCGGCCCCTTGGCTATGACTTGCTCCTCCAGTTACACTCCTAACAGAGCTCCACCTTAGTGTGCACTTAATGCCCTAGTGGCCAGTGTGGGTTTGAACATCTCACGTGTGTGTGACTGACAGGCACTCCTGATGTTTGCAGTGTAATGATATGCCTCTTAATGCTTGCTGTGTGACCAACACCTGTGTGACAGCAACTTTTGTGTGATAACTGTTACCCTTTTAGTGGAGTGATGTGGTTGAGGCAGTTACAGCCACCCCCCCTGTCTTTGTCCCTCCCTCCTGGAGCATTTGAAAAGAAATAAAATATGTATTTATTGAGTTGTGACACTGCCACATAATTAAGGAAGGTGTATGTATGTGTGTATATTTTACCATTCCATAGAAGTAATATATGTTTACTATAGTGAAATCCTTGCAAGGTTAAACATTTTCTATGGGGTGTGTGTTTCAAATTGTGTTTTGGCTGCAAGATAATGCCTCAATAATACAGGTGACCAGAAATACTTATGTAAATGCTGCACTGGTGCTTTAAGGGGCTACCTGGGGAAGTAAGGGGGTGGAGCTAAGGTGGCTGGCAGCGGAAGCAGGAAGTGATGGACAATAAAATGTTTGGTAATGGAGATTGAAGGAGAGTGGTGTGTTTGGGACTGGTGCTTTTGGAAAGTCTCTCAAATCCTCCTCTTTGACCTGAGAAGACAGCCTTTTCCAACAGAAGAAGGATTTTACTGGGATTCCTTGGGAATTTACTGACTGTCTTACCGGTGAGACCAATCTGGTTTATTTTTCCATTTTTGTGTAGCAATGCATTGCAAAGGACTATTTTTGTGCTGATTTTTGACCACGGGGTTTTTGGACTTTGATGGACTTCTGGGGAAAGGGGAGAATTGTTTGACATGAGCAATTGTTTGTTGGGCTTTTGGGTGTTTAATCCAAAATATATAATAGTTTGTGAAACAATTTGATTGTGCTTGTGATTGGGTTTGTGCAGGGGTTTGTGTGTTTGGAGGGGATTGACTTAACTCTTTAATTTATGAAACAGTGTAGTGCTTCAATTCAAATTGTAGCCTATTTAACTATTTATTTAATTATAGTTAGATTGTTACAGAGTGGTGGCCAGTACGGGGACTACATTGTTAAGAGTTTTGTTGTTTATTGCCTCCATTTTGTGTCACCATGTCCATGATGATGGAACAGCGTGGGCCTGGTGAGCCTGATACTGAAATGGGGGAAGAACCTATTTTGAATCACACTCCTCCATTTAAACCTGGTCCATTTGTAACTTTTAGAGAGCCTGTTGCTGAAATTTCTTCACTTTTAAGTGATTTGTATTTAGAGGAACATGACTCTTCAGGTTCAGAAAATGGGGAAGATACTACAGTCACAGGTGTTTTAGACAGTTCTGTGGTTCAGGAGCTTAGGGACTCCATTAAAGGTGTACAAGATCAAGTAAACACTGTAGAGATAGAGTTTAAGGCTTCATTGGAGAGCTCAATAAATAGAGAGCATGGTCTTAGGGAATATGTGGATAACAAGTTTCATGACTTTGAGACACTTCTAAAGAACTCTCTTAAACAACTAGAGCAAGGGCTGGTGGAATGCCTGTTACGTAGGGATGAGCAGTTGAAGAAAGAGATGTGTAAATTAAAACGCTCTAGCACTCCTAACAGTTATACCACCTTTAATTATCCTACACCCAATATTAGTGACATTAGGCTACTCCCTTCTGGTGAGTGGTCTGGTACTCCTACTCTCATTACCAAGCCACCTGTCCGCATTGTATTTCCAACCTTTGGAGAATCCTGTGAAGCTACAGATGTGTTCGACTTCATCGAACAATGTGAAAACTTTTTAGCACTACGTCCCCTTTCTGATGGAGAGCTTACTGCCACTTTAGCTGCCAGTTTGAAAGGGTCTGCTAAGAGTTGGTGGACGACCGAAAAAACAAAGGTGCGTAATTGGGCTGAATTCAAGAAATCCTTTTTGTCAGCTTTTTTAACGACTGACTACTTGACTGAGGTGGAGGAACAGTTGCACATTAACGTTCAGGCTCCTGACCAATGCCTACGAGACTTTGTTTACGAGTACAGGGCTCTGTGTCTGAAATGGAAGTCTGATATGGCCGAAGAGGAGTTGGTCAGGCGTATCATGAACAATTGCAATCCTGCTCTAGTCAGTAGTTTAAGGGGAACAGTCCACACCGTGGAACAGCTAGTTAAAGTGGGGTCCATGGTGGAGCGTGACTGGTCTGCCAAGAAAGACTACTGGGCGAGAGTGAACAGCCAGGCCTCCAGCGAAAAGAACAAGAAGAAAACGACCACCAAAAGTTCCAGTCAGCCACACCCAGGCCAGAAGGGAAATCAGCATGCAGCCATTGCTAAAGCAGAACCTCCTTCGCTGCTGGTAGTGCCAATTGAGGTCCGGGGACTTCAAGGGGAAGCTGTGTTGGATACAGGTTGCACCTTCACTTTGATGCAGATGAGTCTTTGGCAAAAGCTTACCAGACAGGGAGAAAAGTTATGCACTGGTGACCCCTTGAACTTTGTGTTGGCAGATGGAAAATCACACCAAGCAGAGGGGAAGAGACAGCTGGCATATACCTGGCATGGGGCAGTCTGGACCTTAGAAACATACATCATGGCAGACAGCAACCTAACTTTTCCACTAATTCTCGGACTTGACTTTTTAACAAAAACTAGGGCCCAAATCAACCTAGGGGAACGTTCCTATGGGGTCCCTATAAATGGGAAATGTTCCTTTTTCCCATTTTTAAATCGCAATCCTGGAAATCTGACTTGGGTTTCCCAGTACCTGTATATGGCAGTCACCCCTCCCACTTCTTCCCTGCTGATGAGCGCAGCCGAGACATCTGAGGCCCATGAAGCTCTGCTGAGAACCCATCCATCAGAGATGCAAGAGCTGTTCCAAACTTGGCCATCAGTGTGTTCATCTAAGATTGGAAAGACCAATGTGATGCAGCATCATATTCTTACCACTGATGAAGTACCAGTTCGGGCAAAGGCTTATCGGGTATCTCCACTCAAGAAGAACATCATTGAGCAGCAGGTAAAACAGATGTTGGCAGATGACGTCATCGAATCATCCCAGTCAGCCTGGGCGTCGCCTGTGGTACTGGTGGGAAAACCTGATGGGAGCCATCGCTTCTGTATAGACTACAGGAGGTTGAATTCTAAGACACCCCTAGATGCTTACCCTATGCCATTAATCCATGAGATCTTGGAGTCTTTGCACGGGGCAAAATGTTTCAGTACTTTAGATCTCCGGTCTGGTTATTGGCAAGTGGCTATGAGTCCTGAGAGCAAGGCTAAGACAGCGGTCATCACACCAATGGGCTTATACCAGTTCAAGGTTATGCCATTTGGTTTAAAAAATGCCGCAGCCACGTTCCAGCGACTAATGGAAAACGCTCTGGGGGAGTTAAGGGGGCGTAACTGCTTTGTATACATTGATGACATCATAATTTACTCCCCCAACACAGAACAACACTTGAAAGATCTCCATGATGTGTTCTCAAAACTACATTCTGCAAATTTAACTTTGAATTTGAAAAAATGCCACTTCTTCAAGACCCAGCTCAAGTTCTTAGGACACATTGTCACGGATAAAGGGGTGGAGATTGACGCTGAGAAGACCAAGGCAGTCACCACTTATCCTACTCCAACGAACATAAAGTCTCTTCAAAGATTCTTGGGTCTTGTGGGGTGGTACCATAAATTTATTCCTCACTTTGCTGACAAGGCTGCTCCTTTGAACAACCTGAAGCGGAAATCAGTGAAGTGGGATTGGACAGAAGAATGCCAAAACAGTGTTGACCAACTGAAGCAAGCACTGAGAAACGCTCCTGTCTTAGTCCAGCCTGATCTAAGCTTGCCATTCCAGGTGCACACGGATGCAAGTGATGTGGGACTAGGAGCAGTTCTATCTCAGCAGACTACGGATGGTGAGAAAGTAGTTGCATTTGCTTCCAGAGGACTTAGGGGGGCAGAAAACAATTATTCCACATCAGAGAAGGAGTGTTTGGCTGTCGTATGGGCTGTGGAGAAATGGCGCCACTTCCTGGAGGGAGGTAGATTTGACGTCTTCACAGACCATAGCGCTTTAACCTGGGCTTTCAACTGTCCCAAGACCAGTTCCAGGTTGACCCGCTGGACCCTGAGGTTGCAGCAATTCAGCTTTGAGGTCCATTACAGGAAAGGCTGTATGAACATTGTGCCGGATGCACTCTCGAGGGCAGGAGAGGACGAACAGCCATCCGCGATGGTGTCTTATATAGCTGCCCATCCAACCCCATGCTCCTCCGATTTGCCCACTTCTCTAGCTGAGATCGCGCATGCTCAAGACCAAGACTCGGAGGTCAGAGAGATGCGAGGCAGAGAGACCACCACTGGCCAGCAGGCGGAGCGCATTGGATGGGAAGTGCTCCAGGGTGTTCTCTACAGAACAATTCCCATTAAAGGAGTGGGACTGAAATATCAGCTGGTAGTACCAAAGGAACTGACCTCTGTTTTCCTTAAGTACTTCCACGACAGCCCACTAGGAGCACACTTGGGCAGGCTCAAAACCCTGTTGCGGATTTTGGAAGTAGCTTGGTGGCCTACAGTCAGGAAAGACGTGTGGCAACATGTAAAGCAATGCAACATCTGTCAGCAATACAAGCCAGAGAATAGGAAGCCTGCTGGATTTCTACAGTCCACCGAGGTGGAGGAGGCAGGCTACATGCTGGGGCTGGACTTCATGGGACCTTTTCCACGGAGCAAGAAAGGAAACCTTTACCTACTGGTGATAGTGGACTACTACACTAGGTGGGTTGAGTTATTCCCTATGCGGGACAGCAAAACTCCTCGGCTTTGCCAGCTACTAAAAGATGAAATTCTGACTAGGTGGGGCGTCCCCAAATATTTAGTTTCTGACCGGGGCCCACAGTTCACCAGTCAGCTCCTCATACTACTCTGCAAGAAGTGGGGAATCATACAGAAGTTGACCACCAGCTACCATCCGCAGACCAATCTAACCGAACGTGTCAATCGAAATCTGAAGACCATGATTGCGTCCTTTGTGGGAGAACATCATGAAGACTGGGATAAGTGGATTGCAGAGTTCCGTTTCGCTATTAACACTACTCAACATGAGACTACTGGACGGACTCCGGCAGAATTGGCCCTGGGAAGACAGGTGAAAGGTCCTTTGGAGAGGCTTATTCATCAAGCTCCAGCTCCACAGCCCCAGCATCCATCCTATTCCCTACTGGAGCGACAAAGGCACATGGCACAGGAGGTAAAGCAGAGAGTGGGAGTGGCCAGACTCAGACAAGCCAGATACTATAATGCCCATAGGAGACCCGCGCATTTTCATGTGGGAGATCTGGTCTGGGTTAGGGCCCACCCTCAATCTAAAGCCTCTGATAAGTTTTCATCAAAGCTAGCGCCAAAGTGGACAGGTCCAGCAGAAGTGATGAAAATATTAGGTCCATTGAATTATAGGCTTAAATGGCAAAACACTGACAAAACTGACACCTTACATGTGGGTAATCTAAAACCATATTTTGGGGTTGGGTCCCTCTTGCCTCCGGCTGGGGGGGGGGGATCTGTGACACTGCCACATAATTAAGGAAGGTGTATGTATGTGTGTATATTTTACCATTCCATAGAAGTAATATATGTTTACTATAGTGAAATCCTTGCAAGGTTAAACATTTTCTATGGGGTGTGTGTTTCAAATTGTGTTTTGGCTGCAAGATAATGCCTCAATAATACAGGTGACCAGAAATACTTATGTAAATGCTGCACTGGTGCTTTAAGGGGCTACCTGGGGAAGTAAGGGGGTGGAGCTAAGGTGGCTGGCAGCGGAAGCAGGAAGTGATGGACAATAAAATGTTTGGTAATGGAGATTGAAGGAGAGTGGTGTGTTTGGGACTGGTGCTTTTGGAAAGTCTCTCAAATCCTCCTCTTTGACCTGAGAAGACAGCCTTTTCCAACAGAAGAAGGATTTTACTGGGATTCCTTGGGAATTTACTGACTGTCTTACCGGTGAGACCAATCTGGTTTATTTTTCCATTTTTGTGTAGCAATGCATTGCAAAGGACTATTTTTGTGCTGATTTTTGACCACGGGGTTTTTGGACTTTGATGGACTTCTGGGGAAAGGGGAGAATTGTTTGACATGAGCAATTGTTTGTTGGGCTTTTGGGTGTTTAATCCAAAATATATAATAGTTTGTGAAACAATTTGATTGTGCTTGTGATTGGGTTTGTGCAGGGGTTTGTGTGTTTGGAGGGGATTGACTTAACTCTTTAATTTATGAAACAGTGTAGTGCTTCAATTCAAATTGTAGCCTATTTAACTATTTATTTAATTATAGTTAGATTGTTACAGAGTAATTCAGCCTCCTCTTATCCATTCATTTGGGTCACCTGCTCTGTACAAAGTTTCACCTTGCTACACATCTAAAGACAATGAATTGAGTTTCTAGTCAGTCTAGTCACAGGCCCGTCTCAGATTAGGATTTTGCAAAGACTGTGGGTCACTATTTCCAAGACTACTGCTAGATTCCTTCAAATTATTTCCATCGTGCACTAGGAGCATTGTTTCATGCAGCATTGTTTCATGTTTGACATCCCTAACAGATATAGAGCTGTTCTGTCACGTAGAATAATTAGACTAATCATTTAGAAGAAATGAAATAACAAAAAATCATATAAGCTACAGCTGTCGCCTATTGTGCCCCTTCCTGTTTTGTGTTGGAGTGAGGTCACTATTGGTTTTTAATGTTCACGTCACTATTTGCATGAGCCACAACTGAAAAGACTTCCGATAATATGATATTGTGGTAACGGCAAAACTGGAAAAAGACTGACTCCGACGGACTTAAAACTGCTAAGATTGGCACCTTACACTAAACGATTTAAGCCTACCTTAAATTGACAGACTTTGTAAAGATTTGGAAAAGATTTTTGAAAGACTACAGTCTCAGACCCTCTCACAGCTAAAGACAATTCATCCAGTTTCTAGTCACAGGCCAGTCTCTGATTAGGATTTTGCAAAGACTGTGGGTCACTGTTTACAAGACTGCTACAAGATTCCTTCAAATGATTTCCATTGTGCACTACATATCAACACAAACTCATGAACTACTCATATCAAAGTTTTTTTTTCGCGTTTCTGCATAATTATTTGATGTGTGACATCACTAACAGATATAAAGTTGTTCAGTTATGTAGAATAATTAGACTAATCATTTATAAGAAATTACAGTTTTTCTCAAATGCTAAAACACATTTCACAAAGGATTCCTCCATGTTCCCTAATGTCTAAACACAATACCCTTTTCTAAAGCTACATAAGCACAACCACACCTTCTCACTTCAAAACTCAAACTTTCACACCAAAAGAGCAGCTCGAAGCTTTCAAAAATGTAAACACTATAAACATCATTACACACTACAGCAAAACAATTGAAAACACAATGCTCAATTTGTGAGAAGGTTCTTTGTTTCGTAACTGCCAATGCATGCCAATTTTAAAAACTTTAGAGTAACGGATCTTCTTAAATCTCTGCAGAGGATTAGGCATTTGAAGAGTTCTTTTCCAAAACGCTATATTCACCATTTTACTAATGAATTTTCATAAATATATTTTTTTACATTTTGTTTTTCAAGTAATCTCAGTGAAACTGTATTGGGTTATGTTTAGTTACAGTAATTTATCTTTACTCAATAAAAACAAAACAACTGCATTTTTATTACCTGAAACACACAATTACTGTAAATACAGTAACATGATTTGTTACAGTACAGTAATGTCTATAAAATGGATTTATAGCGTTTTGGAGAAGAGCTCTTCATTTAGAGTTGTGAGTTTCATATGAAGAGTACAGAAAATTCTCCAAGTACACTACTGTAACACAACTCAATGCTAAAAAAACAGAATCTATTTCACACAACAGTACACAACAGAAAACGTGATCAGGGTGTGAAGGTCTTTTATTTTCTTCATTCACATCACACACACACACACACACACACACCACAGTCACTGTGCGCATTAGCAACAAGTGTCTTCATTTTTGAGTCGTTGTGTGTAATGAATGACGCCAGGTGTGTTCATTGTGTTCAGTTATTGCTGACTGTGGCAAGCATTTTGCATCACATGAGCTTTCATTTGAGAATGTTTTGCAACATGTGTTTTAGCAAGGAAAAATGTGCTTAGATTTATGAGAACGGAGGATTGTGTTTTGTGAATTGTGTCTTCATGTGAAATGTGTTTATGGTATTGAAACATTGAGGCTAGATTTAATAAATGTGTTTAGACAACTGGTCATTTGGTTTAGAGGATTGGCTTTTGTGTTTTAGCATTTGAGAAAAACTGTAAATAACAAATAATTATATAGGCTACAGGTGTCGCCTATTTTGCCCTGTCCTGTTTTGTGTTAGAGCGAGGTCACTATTGGTTTTTAATGTTCACGTCACTATTTGCATGAGCCACGACTGAAAAGACTTCCGATAATATCAAACATGTTTGATATTAACCAAGTTTCCATCCAGTTTTTGCGACGTTTTGTTATCGACAAACAGAATATGCGTAAAAAAAATTGTGCGATATTTGCTCCAGCCTATTTCCATCCAACTGGCTTTTTATCGATAAAATGCATGCGTGATGACGTCACACATCCCTAAAACGAACTGTCGCATAAGTTTTGGTGTATCGCAAAAAAAATCTGCCTTTGAGCCGTTTCCATACATAATTTTGGGTATGTCGCAAATTTTCTACCTTTTGCTTTCCACGTGACACCCCCTTCCACAAACAAACAAAAGTGGAGAGATTAGTCAGACAGTTTTTTAAATTTGCCAGCTAACAGTAATTTCAGTGTCACAAATGTTGTAGCATTCCTTTGCCGTTTTCCATCAAAAATAGCTGTGATATAATTTTCCTCAATTAAATTGAGGAAATACCGGCGGGTCTCCTCATCTGTCCATGCGAACCGCTCGCGATATGTGTTATTTCAACGTGATGATAATGCATCATGGGACACATGAATGTGCAATAAAGCCTTTTTTCCCCGACAAAAAGTGTTTCCAATCAAATTGTTGCGATATTTGAAGAATCAATATGGTGTTAATGCGCTTAAGTTAAACGGAAAAATATTCTGTCGACATTTGCAAAATATCTATCGATACGGTACAAATAAAAGCGCTAAAATCGCAAAAACGCCTTGGATGGAAACATGGCTATTGTCGTAACAGCAAAACTAGAAAAAGATTGACTTGACGATTGACGATTGACGGACTTAAAACCGCTAAGATTGGCACCTTACACTAAACGATTAAAGCCTACCTTACATTGACAGACTTTGTGTAGCGGGACCAGGGGAAGAATTAGAATTTGGAAAAGTGTCGACTACGCCACCTAGGGGATATGAGTCACCCCTGGGAACAGACTGATAATTGTAGCTGGATAGCCTAACCAAAGGACCAGCACAAGGTACACAGGTTTGTGCAAAGCGGAGACAGAGACTGGATTCGTATTACAAACACAAATAATTATTTTATTGTTCCAAGTTGGTAACAGAATTAACCAAAAGCAATAAGGAGAGAGTGACAAGCACTCAGCTGAAAACAGGACAACATACACACAGAACTGGTTACGTAGGCTTATGGGTTATTATGTGTATGATGGAAAACAAATAAACCAGGAGGAGACTTACCACAGGGAGGCGTTCTGGAAGGAAGGTCAGGAGGACCACACGTGAACACAGACACTGCACTGAACACCCCGGTGACACTACACTGCAATGACGGTGAGACAGAGACTCCCTACCACCAGGTGCATAGCCTCCCTGTCGTGTCCTCACTCCTGAAGCAAAGAAAAGAACAGAACAAAACACAGCCAAACTCACACTGGTCATCCACCATAGGGCACAAGCCCTCTCCACCTGATTAGGCGGTTATAACGAAAGGTGAGATTGCAAAACACATTCAACACAGTAAAACCAATACACCCCAAGCGCCACAAGGCACCGGGAACAAGAGCACTACAAAGAGGCAAAAAGGTGTTAAGCGCCCGGACACAGGGAGGGACTGGCCACCAGTGGGGACTTGTAAGAGTATTGGCAAAGAAAACACAGAGGCAAGGAAAACAGACAGAATATACAAGTAACCCAAAACCAGATGCACACACACACACACACACATCTACACACATGCACCATTCACATCACAAACACGCATGTACCCACATACATGTATACCCACACACACACACACACACACACACACACGTTACCACACAGGGGATCTGGACGAACGCGAGCGGTACAGCGCTGACAGAACTCAATGATCCGGTGCAGTTGAACAGACAGGAAGTTAGCCAGAAACAAAACAGCAGTCAGCGGCGGACGAGGGAAGACTCGGCTACTTGCCGTGATCAGGCCACCGGTTACATGTCAGCAGTCCGACATCCTGCCAGTCCGACATCCCTTTCGTCCGACATGCCGCTATTCAGACATGGTGTTATTCCGACATGCTGCCAATCCGACACATTTTAATACCCCCATTCCGACAGTTTACAAATCCTATTTTTTTCCACGTCAATTTAACGGACCCTATGAGCCCGACGGACGCAAAGTGCGTCAAAAAACACACCCATTCTTCTCTGTTACATTGCTCTGCGATTATTAGTCACAGCGAGATGAGACCTAGGCCTATATTGCATGAAAGAGGTCAGAACCGGGGCTTTCCAACGAGACTAGACACGTGTCTGTATGATCAAGTATGAAAATAAAAATAAAATCATGAATTTAAATGAAAGTATATCATATGTACAGTCTATATTGCTCTGCGTTCACCCACGCAGCCACTGCTCTCGCTTGAATTACTCCGTGACCAGGCATAACACGCATATCAAATGAAAGAGGAGAAACAGAGCTTTCCATTGATACCAAACACATCGATCCTTTTGTGTTATAGAAACAGACGAAGTGACAAACAAATAAGAATCATATAGCTTCGGCTGCCGTTTGATTTACTCGTGAAACCGTGGTTAAAAAGATACGGCTTGCATGTCAGATAAAAGAGGAGAGCTAGAGCTATCCACTATACCAAATACAACCTTCTAGGCCATAAAACAGACGAAGTGACAGCAAAATAATAACTTTAAATTTAGCTCCACTTAGTCCGCGAATAATGAGACAGAGAATAAAACTTGCCATGTCTATAGAACTGCTTTCACTTCCCCGAGTCGTGCACGCAACAGACAAATAACCATATCAAGAAGTCTTCACAATGACATTTTAAATGTGAATCTTTTATTATTTTACACAATTGGATATAGTTATGACATTAATAGCCTATTAATGACCTCATGTCGGAATGGCACGTTGTTTGAAAAAAAAGTTAAATACCGCCACTGCGACCATGAAAAAACAAATGTCGGAGTGGTGGGACTTTCTCCCCTAAAGAGACATGCCTCCACTACGACAATTGGACGTCAATGTCGGAGTGCTGGTATGTCGGAATGAACGGCGGTAGCCCAGGCCACCACCACTAGGAATTCCCAGGACCTTCCTCGAAACAGAGGAGACACGTTGTTGATCCACGCAGCCAAAACAGCAAAAACCACACAGCTTCCAGCCTGCAACACTCCAGTTGATTGCAGTGGAAAGAAATAACAAAAGCACCAAAAATGGTGCTACGACAGAGAATCAATCTCCCAACGACTGCACCCTTTGCAGCCAAGACGCAAATATCCACAGGACCGTAAACCTGAACGGTAGCCAACCAGCCAAAGTTCTGCCGCTCCTGCAACAACACCAGGGACGTGCTTTTAAAGAAACACTGAAGCCATCAATTGGTGCAATCAGCGTCGCACCTCCTGACGTCAGTGAGGTGCGCGACAGCTGCCACTATGCCTTGAAGGAGAATTCTGGTGTGAAATTGAGCTTAACTGTACCGAAACATGTTAAGGTGTACTCACACGTGTTGTAAGACGCACCTTCGCTCACCCCCAGCATTCCGAACTCCTCCGTTTTCAGCCTAGCTTGCAGTAGGCTTGAATCTATTAGATTGGGCATCACGTAGCCTATGCAGCTAAATCGCTATTTTTAAACCATTAAAAAGGTTCCAAGTAACTCCACACTGCATTGGTAGACTTCTGAGGGTCCTGACATTTAAAACGAGATACTGAGAACTTTGGAAATGCACAGGAAGTTTATTTAAAAAGACTGTTTACAAGCAGTGCCTTCATAGAATCTCTCCATGTAATTATGCTCGTGGCATCTGGGTGGTCAAGAATAATTTGGTCTAAAATTTTAATAAATGCACTTGCAATGTCGTTAGCCCCCCTGCCTGACATCCCCTCTGTCCATATCGCACAATAGCCTTTCTTTGTCAGAGAGCAATGAGCAGTAAGATTATATACATTCAATTTTCGTTTGTAGAAAAATGAGCTAATCTCTGCACGTGGACATGTTATAACGTTCTGAAGATCAAAACACACTACTGGCCCCAGCCGTGGCGCGACTGGCTGGGGCACCTGCACCACACACCGGCGACCCGGGTTCGATTCCTGCCCCGTGGTCCTTTCCGGATCCCACCCCTACTCTCTCTCCTGCTCGTTTCCTGTCATACTCTCTACTGTCCTGTCCGATTAAAGGCATAAAAAGCCCAAAAAAATATCTTTAAAAAAAAAAAAACACACTACTAATGTGTTTTCAGTATTCCTGTCTGCTTGTCGCTCTTGGCGCATTGCCGTTTTGTCTGTAATGTGTGTCTTCTGTTTGCTCTCAGCAGCTTGGCTGAGAAGATTCTGCTCAAGAGCAGTCTGATAAGATTCACACTGATCACACCTATCTTTTTAAGGAATGTGAAAACTAAGGTTGAACTCAGAGTGGAAAATGAATCTATAGAAAGACTCCTTTACATGTGAACTGCCCTCTTCTAGACATTTACTCTTGTGTCACGGGCCTATGGTGAAGGGAATAGTTTCCCTGGGGACTATTTACACTGTTACACTAAGCCAAGATGGCGGCCCGCTGTGACCAGTTGTAAACAAAGCATTCATTCAATCGTCTATCTATTAGCCCATTAACTACAGCTGTTTAGCGGGTAAAATAATGTTCTGTGATTGGTGCGTGGGTTTGGGGAGTGCTTTTTATACCCCAGGAAACGAAGAGTTAGGAAGTTCGGCTGGAGGGGGATCTGACTGGCAGCACGGGCATACAGGCACACGGGCTAAAGACGGATTCAACGGGGGCTGACGATCCGACAAGGAGGACGTGTACGGTGGAACGGGTACCCTACAGCTACGGATTCTACGTTTATGTTGGAAGAGGACCAACCACGTTACGACTCGACCGCTTGGATCTCGGAAGAGCTGTAGACGTCCGCCTGGCTATGAGCTTAAATGTCTCCTGTATATTTGCCTGTGTGTTTGGTGGGCCATTCCACGACGTGTAACTTAATAACGCTTCTGCCGTGCATCGTTATTGTGCGCCTGTGTTCCCCCTGCTCTGCAAGACAAGTGGCGGCTCTCCTCCCCTCCCCTCGGGCACAAGTTGCTGCTACATTTATCTTCTGTCCAGGCCTTAGTTCACCCTGTTACCGAGTGTATGTGACCTGTTTGAAGTGCCTCACTGTTTGCCTCACTGTTTGAAGTGCCTCCCCGTTTGCTGTGTTCTTGCTGTGGAATTGCTGTGGATTGCTTCACGTGTGCTGAACTGCCTGACGTAGCCTGAAGGTTACATGCGTAACCTGTGCCTCTGATTGGGATACCAAGTAGCCTCATTTGCCCGCTGGCCTTATTGAGAGCTTGCCTATCTGAACACTGACTAGCCTGCCATTTACCTGTCCCCCTGCAGGCCTCATTGGGAGCTTGCCTATCTGAACACTGACTAGCCTGCCATTTGCCTGTCCCCCTGCAGGCCTTATTGAGAGCTTGCTTATCTGAACACTGACTAGCCTGCCATTTGCCTGTCCCCCTGCAGGCCTTATTGAGAGCTTGCCTATCTGAACACTGACTAGCCTGCCATTTGCCTGTCCCCCTGCAGGCCTTATTGAGAGCTTGCCTATCTGAACGCTGACTAGCCTGCCATTTGCCTGTCCCCCTGCAGGCCTTATTGAGACCTGGCCTATCTGAACACTGACTAGCCTGCCATTTATTTGCCTGTCCCCCTGCAGGCCTTATTGAGAGCCTGCCTATTTGAACACTGATTAGTCTGTCATTTACCTGCCCCCCTGTGGGCCTTCTTGAGAGCTTGCCTATCTGAACACTGACTTGCCTGCCATCCACCTGCTCCCCTACAGGCCTCATTGAGAGCTTGCCTATCTGAACACTGACTAGCCTGCCATCTACCTGTCCCCCTGCTGGCTTTATCCAGCGCTTGCCGAACTGAACACTGACTAGCCTGCTAGCCAAACACCCCCCTGCTGGCTGCACCTGAACCCGGGTCGACCAAGCGCCGACTGACCTGTGCTAAGTAACCCAGCTCTTGTTCTGTGCCTCTGTCTCATCAGCTGTGTTTTAGGGAGACTGTTGGGAGCCGACACCGTGTCCAGGACAAGCCATCCAGCCCCGCCGAGTGGCCGAGGAGAACAGTGCCCTTTTTGCCTTTTTCCCCACACGATCAGACTGGCCCAGCCCAGTCTTGGACCTTGCCCTCTTTTTGACTCTTCCCTCCTGGGAGAACCCCTCTTTTAAACATTTATAATAAATCATATTGTTTTTAACGTATTCCCTGTGTCTTGGTCTATTGGGTGGGTGTGGTCTGCTCCCCAGTGTAGAGTGTAGAAAAGTGGTCGCACAGGCGCCCCCTGCTGGGTCACAACTGGCGTAGTCGGCAGGATATCTACACTGGGTTTGAGTCACTCCACCCCTCAATATGACCGACGAGGCACCAATAACCCGCCCCCAAGTCTTGCCTGTTTTCGTAGGAGCCCCTTGGGCCCCGAAGTTCCGTGGACCTGGCTCGGATGTGAGTCTAAAAGAGTGGACGTCGCAGACTAAGTACCTGGCCGACCTACAAGGGCTGACCGAACAGCAGAGGCTACAATTCCTTCTGGGGTCGTTGGAAGGAGAAGCCAAGCGAGAGTTGCAGGCTGCACCCGAGGAGAAGCGCAGCACGCCCCAGGCTGTGTTGGCTTACCTCAAAGATCTCTATGGCGACAAGACTCCGGCTGCTGCATTGAGAGCTCAGTTTTTCAACTGTCGTCAAGGCCCTACGCAGTCCATCCGTTCCTTTGCCCTGCAGCTGCGGGAACTGTTTGTGCGCCTGAAGAACAGAGACAACCATGGCCTGGGCGACGAAGATGCCTTGATGCGAGATCAGTTCCTCTTGGGGCTCCGTGATGGCCCCATACGCCAGTGCTTGAAGACCCAGCTCCGCCGTGATGCCAATCTGACCTATGAGGCCATCCGAAAAGAGGCGCTGGCCCTGGAGTTGGACCAACAAGAGACCAACGAACAGCCTGTGAGTGTGGCTGCAAGCAGTGCCAGTGCCCCTGCCCCCCCATCTACTACCGACTGGAAGCGCGAACTGCATGCTGAGATAATGAAAGATGTAAAAGAACAGATGGCAGAACTGTCTAGGACTCTTCTAGGTGAGTTGCGTAGGAGCCGTCCAAGTAGCCCACCACCTTCTCGAGGGAGGTCTTCTTCCGAAGGCGCACGGGAGCGCAGGGCGGCCCGACCCACTAGCTCCAGGTTCCAGTGGGATGAAGAGGGTAGGCCAATCTGTAACCGCTGTGGAGTGGCAGGACATGTGAGCCGGCACTGTGAGGCACGACGTACCTCACAACAGGATTTTTAGCTTTTCCGGCCACTGTGGGTCAAGTGGCTGGGACCCCTTCAAATGACCCCTCGCCCGTCCCTAGAGATGTCCTGATTGGTCAATGCCCTGTCGTAAAGATACTTGTCAACGGTAAGGAAGTCCAGTGTCTGGTTGATACTGGTTCACAAGTGACTCTGTTCTCAGAAGACCTGTGTAAAGAGATCTTCGACGTGCAACAACTACAACAGGCTGAGACATCCTGGCTGACCCTGCGAGGGGCGAACGGACTGGACATCCCCTATACCGGCTACATAGTGGCTGACTTCCAGGTCCAAGGGGTTGTGGTCCCGGAGAAGGGGGTTGTTGTCGTGAGGAATCATTGTCTTGGCAACCATCGAGCCTTGTTGGGTATGAATGTCATATCTGGCTGTTGGGAACAGCTGTTTCAGAACCGCAAGGACCAGCCACCTCGACACACCCACATCCCAGAGGTGAGAGACTGGGAACACATCCTTGCAGACTGCCACCGCATCCACACCGCCCGGGCACAGGGGGAACGTGAAGACACTGCTCGAGTTTCCTGCCGCTATGCCCTTGCCATCCCTGCGCATAGCGAAGCCCTGGTTTGGGCTAAAGTGCCATCTCGAAAACACGGACAGTACGTTTGGGTGGTAGTGGAGCCACACCTGGACTGCAAGGAGGTTGAGGTGGCTCGCGCCATTGCGACAGTCCACCGGGGGCGCGTCCCAGTCAAGGTGAGGAACACCAAACCCTACCCAGTCCACCTGCATCACCACCAAGGCCTGGCCAGAGTCACCACGGTAACACCCTCCCAAGTGGTTGAAGGTACCGACGTTTGTTTTACTAGAGTGGGACCTGGGGTTGTAGAAGTGGGTGTTGTCCACACAGAACAGGGGTTGGGGACGACAGCGGGGGGAATGCCTGACCATCTGTGTTGTGAGTCTTTGCAGGGCGAAAACCTGGATGGGAACCAGCAGCAGCAACTCCAACAACTTCTGGATAGGTGGCAGCACGTGTTCTCCACCCATGACGAAGACTACGGCTGTACAGATGTGGTGAAACACCAGATCCCCACGGGTGATGTGGCTCCCAGCCGTGAGCGTTATCGGCCTGTGCCCCCCACCCTCTACCAGGAGGTCCGGTCGTTGCTGAGAGGTATGTTGGAAGGGAGAATTATCCGGGAGAGCAGCAGCCCGTGGGCTGCCCCTATTGTACTGGTCCAAAAGAAGACGGGCGCCTGGAGGTTCTGTGTTGACTACCGCAAACTGAACAGTATGACCAAGAAAGATGCTTTCCCCCTGCCCCGCATCGAAGACTCTCTCACCAGTTTGTCTCAGGCAGCGTGGTACTCCACTTTGGACCTGGCCAGCGGCTACTGGCAGGTGCAAGTAGAAGAGCGAGACAGAGAAAAGACCGCGTTCACCACACCCTTTGGGCTTTTTGAGTGGGACATGATGCCCTTTGGCCTCTGCAATGCCCCGGCCACCTTCCAGCGGCTGATGCAGAGATGCCTCGGGGGTCAGCTGGTCGAGTCCACTCTAGTGTACCTTGATGATGTCATCGTCTTCTCCCCCGATTTCCCCACCCACTTGAGACATCTGGAGGAAGTATTTCGAGCTATGGAGCGGTACGGCTTGAAACTACGGCCAGAGAAGTGCCAGCTATTCCGGCAAGAGGTCAAGTTCCTGGGCCACTGCGTCAGCTACCAAGGCGTCGCCCCTGACCCAGAAAAGGTATCCGCGGTGCAAGAATGGCAACCTCCTAAAACCGTCAAACAGGTACGGTCCTTTTTGGGTTTTGTGGGGTACTACAGGCGCTTCATAAAAGACTTCTCCAAGATAGCCAAACCCCTGAATGAGCTTCTGGTCGGCACCGGACGTCCTCGTGGTAGGGGTTCTCCCACCGTTACCTGGAGCCCGGAGTGCGACGCTGCCTTCCAGAGGCTGAAAGCTGAGCTGCTGCAGGCTCCCATCTTGGCTTACGCAGACTTCTCCCAGCCTTTTACCCTCTACACTGATGCCAGCAATGCTGGGCTGGGCGCGGTACTGGCGCAACAACAAGGGGGAGTGGAGAGGGTTATTGCGTATGCGAGTCGAAGCCTCCATCCCGCGGAACGCAACGACTCCAATTATAGCTCTTTCAAGATCGAACTCCTAGCCCTAAAGTGGGCCTTGAGTGAGAAATTCAAAGACTATCTGTGGGGTGCCAAGGTGATGGTGGTGACAGACAACAACCCCCTGGTCCATCTCCACACGGCCAAACTGGGGGCGGTAGAGCAGCGCTGGGTAGCCCAACTTGCCAACTATGACTATCAGATACGGTACCGACCGGGTAGAGAACATACTAATGCCGATGTCCTTTCCAGGCTTCCTGTTGCAGAGAAGGTGCCTCCAGCCGTGACTCCATCCACACAGCCAGAGGAAGGACTGCTGGTAGCAGTCATCGAGGCCCCAGGGACAGATGAAGGTACGGTGCCGGTGGGCTGGGGCTGGAACCCAAGACAGTGGGCAGAGTTGCAGGCGGTGGACCCAGATCTGCGGGTGGTCCATGCGTACCTGGAGCGTGGGGCGTTACCTCCAGCAGAAGAGAGGAGGGCACAAACGCAGACCGTGAGGCAGATGTTGAGCCATTGGGGTAAGCTGAGTCTACAGGAAGGGGTACTCTGCAGAGCAATGCAAGACAATGCAACCCATGAGGTTATGTTGCAGGTGGTTGTACCACAGCCACAGATCCAGGCTCTTCTGAAGGCCTACCATACTGATATGGGCCATCAGGGCCAGGAGAGGACGCTATCCCTGATCCGAAGGAACTTCTATTGGCTGCGGATGGAAGAATCTGTGAGTACATTCATTCAGAGCTGCCCCCGCTGTACGTTGCATAAGAAGAGACCAGATGCCCGAGCCCCCTTGGTCCCCATAGTGCCTAAAGCCCCCCTTCACATCCTTGCCGCCGACTTCCTGACGCTGAGCCGTCCAACTGACCGGTACCAGAACATCTTGGTTGCCACCGATCTGTTCACCAAGTACGCTTGGGCCATCCCCACCTCCGACCAAACTGCCATCACCACTGCCAGGACACTGTGGAGTAATGTGATTCAGCCTTTCGGCTGCCCGGAGACCCTCCATTCAGACCAGGGCCCGAATTTTGAAGCCAAGGTTGTACAAGAACTGTGCCAGCTATATGGCTGTCGGAAGACACGGACGACCCCATACCACCCCCAGGGTAACGGGGGATGCGAGCGTTTCAACCAGACCCTGCTGGGTCTACTAGGGACTCTGGAAAAAGAACAACAAGATCGGTGGGTGGAATACCTCCCCTCACTGCTCCAAGCCTATAACAATAGTGTGCACAGTACTACCGGCTATGCCCCGTCGTATCTGATGTTTGGGAGGCATGTCCGCTTGCCCACTGATATGCTCCTAGGAGTAGCACAGCCAGAGGGGGCCCAGAGTACTACAGACTGGGTGGGTCGGCACCACCAACGCCTCCGCTATGCCTACGAGAAAGTCACTGAACACTTGGGCGCTGCCGCTGCAAAGAACAAGCGACTGTACGACCGCACAGCCCAAGATGCCCCTCTATTACCCGGTGAGCGGGTGCTTGTCCGAGAACACCAGCGTCGAGGACGAGGTAAATTAAGTGACCGGTGGGAATCTGGACCCTATGTGGTGGTTGGCTGCCCCCGACCAAACGTGCCGGTTTACACCGTGAGACCCGAAGGAAGGTCTGGTCCCGACAGGGTACTTCACCGCAACCTACTTCGGCCTTGCCCCAACTACCCAATGGTAGACAGCCCGACCCCTGAGGGACCCGAGACATCTGCAGCACTCCAGGGACCCCTGCTGGGATGGACCCTAGCCCCTGGGGCTCCAACGCCTGTGGTGGAAGAAAGTCCCCCGCCGCAGCACAGACGCTCTCAGAGGGACACCCAAGGAAGACCACCAGTGAGGTATGGCAACTGGGCGGAATAGATGTGTGTTCCAGGGACTAGAACCCTTTAGTGTGGGGGGGTGTCACGGGCCTATGGTGAAGGGAATAGTTTCCCTGGGGACTATTTACACTGTTACACTAAGCCAAGATGGCGGCCCGCTGTGACCAGTTGTAAACAAAGCATTCATTCAATCGTCTATCTATTAGCCCATTAACTACAGCTGTTTAGCGGGTAAAATAATGTTCTGTGATTGGTGCGTGGGTTTGGGGAGTGCTTTTTATACCCCAGGAAACGAAGAGTTAGGAAGTTCGGCTGGAGGGGGATCTGACTGGCAGCACGGGCATACAGGCACACGGGCTAAAGACGGATTCAACGGGGGCTGACGATCCGACAAGGAGGACGTGAACGGACCGGAGTGAATGTACGGTGGAACGGGTACCCTGCAGCTACGGATTCTACGTTTATGTTGGAAGAGGACCAACCACGTTACGACTCGACCGCTTGGATCTCGGAAGAGCTGTAGACGTCCGCCTGGCTATGAGCTAAGTGTCTCCTGTATATTTGCCTGTGTGTTTGGTGGGCCATTCCACGACGTGTAACTTAATAACGCTTCTGCCGTGCATCGTTATTGTGCGCCTGTGTTCCCCCTGCTCTGCAAGACAAGTGGCGGCTCTCCTCCCCTCCCCTCGGGCACAAGTTGCTGCTACATTTATCTTCTGTCCAGGCCTTAGTTCACCCTGTTACCGAGTGTATGTGACCTGTTTGAAGTGCCTCACTGTTTGAAGTGCCTCCCCGTTTGCTGTGTTCTTGCTGTGGAATTGCTGTGGATTGCTTCACGTGTGCTGAACTGCCTGACGTAGCCTGAAGGTTACATGCGTAACCTGTGCCTCTGATTGGGATACCAAGTAGCCTCATTTGCCCGCTGGCCTTATTGAGAGCTTGCCTATCTGAACACTGACTAGCCTGCCATTTACCTGTCCCCCTGCAGGCCTCATTGGGAGCTTGCCTATCTGAACACTGACTAGCCTGCCATTCGCCTGTCCCCCTGCAGGCCTTATTGAGAGCTTGCTTATCTGAACACTGACTAGCCTGCCATTTGCCTGTCCCCCTGCAGGCCTTATTGAGAGCTTGCCTATCTGAACACTGACTAGCCTGCCATTTGCCTGTACCCCTGCAGGCCTTATTGAGAGCTTGCCTATCTGAACGCTGACTAGCCTGCCATTTGCCTGTCCCCCTGCAGGCCTTATTGAGACCTGGGGCCTATTTCACAAAACCAGAGTAAGTAGATCCAAGATAAGTGACGACACACGCGGTTGACCTAGCCTGGTTAAAGTAAACATGCTCAATACGTTTCACTAATGCCTAGCGCAGATGAGTTGAGGCGGCTCGGTCAAGCCAGGTGTAAGTTATTCAGTATGTGTGCGCGTTCTCGTTTCTCCCCCAAATAACTCACGGTTGGAATAAAAAAGACGCGAAAAATGGCGTCTTGCACTCAAAGTGAACAACCGCTTTTGATATAGACTAACAACGAGGTAAAGTGTTACTTTTTTGGATGGGGGATCATGATTATTTCTGTTACATAGCGGGAGTAGGTGTGGCAGATCAACTGAATGCAAATTTACGTATGCACCCACGTGTGAGAGCGTCCTTGTCTCGGCACGCAACGTCATTAAAGAAAGCGCTTGGCCACCGCAAAAATGCACACAGTATGACTATATATATCTTAATTTGTTTTAAAAGACGAATTAGTTGAAAACACCTTCGAAAAATGTCCCCTCCACTTCCAATCAATTACTACAGTAGGCTATTCATCAAACGTCCGTCAAAAAAGAAGCAAACAACGAGTAGGCTATGTTATTAATTATAAGGCCACCATAATTTAAATGACACCCATAAGGTATTAGCCGGACATTCAGCTGTGTTTTGCGAGTAAATGCAAGTAGCAAATAATATATAAATGGAATACAGCTCTTTGAAAAAATCGCATGGAGGTCTGATTTGAATGACAGCTAGCAGAACCAATCAGATAATGTAATTGCCATTAGAATTAACTTAGCTTGGCTGTTAGCCTGGTCGGGAGCAGGCTAGCTTCCAAGTATAAATTCCCATGGTAACTTATATGTGATCTCTTCTGTGAAACCAAGTCAAGGCTATGTTCATCCAGGATAACCCAGTAAGCCTGTCTAAATCCCCTATCTTGGTTTTGTGAAATACCCCCCTGGCCTATCTGAACACTGACTAGCCTGCCATTTATTTGCCTGTCCCCCTGCAGGCCTTATTGAGAGCCTGCCTATTTGAACACTGATTAGCCTGTCATTTACCTGCCCCCCTGTGGGCCTTCTTGAGAGCTTGCCTATCTGAATACTGACTTGCCTGCCATCCACCTGCTCCCCTACAGGCCTCATTGAGAGCTTGCCTATCTGAACACTGACTAGCCTGCCATCTACCTGTCCCCCTGCTGGCTTTATCCAGCGCTTGCCGAACTGAACACTGACTAGCCTGCTAGCCAAACACCCCCCTGCTGGCTGCACCTGAACCCGGGTCGACCAAGCGCCGACTGACCTGTGCTAAGTAACCCAGCTCTTGTTCTGTGCCTCTGTCTCATCAGCTGTGTTTTAGGGAGACTGTTGGGAGCCGACACCGTGTCCAGGACAAGCCATCCTGCCCCGCCGAGTGGCCGAGGAGAACAGTGCCCTTTTTGCCTTTTTCCCCACACGATCAGACTGGCCCAGCCCAGTCTTGGACCTTGCCCTCTTTTTGACTCTTCCCTCCTGGGAGAACCCCTCTTTTAAACATTTATAATAAATCATATTGTTTTTAACGTATTCCCTGTGTCTTGGTCTATTGGGGGGGTGTGGTCTGCTCCCCAGTGTAGAGTGTAGAAAAGTGGTCGCACAGGCGCCCCCTGCTGGGTCACACTTGTACAGGTCATACATCCGAGACACATTGAGTGTGGATTCCAAATACTGCCTATCTGTCCTAGCCCTGCAGTAATGGGATTGAACAACAGGGAAAGATCTGATGTGATCCCGAACTTGCTCTTTTAGTTGGAGATCTATCGCACGTTTTGTATGTTTCCCTCTAGAATCAGGTTTTGGCATGCCAGTCGTTTTTTTTTTTTTTTAAATGTGTGTTGTAAACAGGCTTCTGACTAATTGCCAGAGTGCCCAGGTAAAATGACTTGCACACTCTGATCCTCTCACCCTCAACATTTAGGAAGTATTTGAATGAGAATGTGCATCTTTGTGATTCACAACATGTCTGTCTTTCTTTTGTCGCACACTCTGTTGTCATAGCAATGTAATTTACAAGAGCGGGCACAATTTTTCTTTGATGTTATTATTTTGGCTGGAACCTTTACATTTTTAGCATTAGTGTAGCCTACTCTTTGCCTTCTTGATGCAGTCTCTTTCTGATGTTCGCTTTCTTTTATTTTGATTTGATAGTCTTTTTCTTTGCTGAGCTGGTAAGTGTGCCCCCCAACACCTCTCCTGCCAAGCCTAAGTCCTCTGCAGCCCCCAACTCCTCCCCCACAGTCTCCTCCCGAATGTCTGTAGCCCCCAACTCCTCCTCCACAGTCTCAACAAGAATTTCTGCAGCCCCCAACTCCTCCTCCATAGTCACAACCAGGTTGTCAATGTCTGCAGACTCAAACTCCTGTTTCAGGGTCTTTAAGTCCTCCTTCACAGCTCCTATCGCCACCATCCTTGAAATGTCCTCCGCAGTCCCCAGCTCTGGCTCAACATCACTAGCCTGTGGGGAAATTACTGATATTATACCTTTACTGTAATCGTATACAGGGATGTAGTGGTAACATAAGAGGTAGGTAAACTATGAATTCTGTGATCACTGCGCCTTGTGTCTTTTTTTTTAACAGTACCAGTGCTAGAGTGTTGATGAGTGTACATATTGTAAATGTGGACAATACAGTGTAACTTTTGAATGTTAAAAGTTACAATTGGTTAATAAACTCTTGAGAGGTGGATAAACACTAATAAGAGATGAATAAACTCCCGCTCTGAAATTTGAGATGTGGATAAACTGCGCTCACTTACGTTTAGCTTCCACTGTCCACTACATCCCTGATCATATAGCACAATAGAAAATAAAAAAAATACTGAATAAAATCCTTTTCTACCCACATATTCCTCAGTTAGCCTATCAGTTGTACCACCACCACCACCACCCCACGCGCACGCACGCTCGCTCGCTCACACACACACACACACACACACACACACACTGACAAGAAGATACCTTTTCTCTTGCTTCAGCTTCTCCTGATATCTTTCTTTTTGTCCCTCTCCAGCTAGCAGTTTCCTCTCTACAAACACATTACACCACCATTATAGCAACAAATTAAGTCACATATGCCTTGCCAAACATCCATTCAAAATAGATTTTTAAGCTAAAATTAGTGCTAGCTAGCTTTATCTAGCATTGGTTAATATGACCTAATTCTAAAAGTTGTCCTCAGTCAAATCTAAAAGCTGTAATCCAACTACAAATGGGAATTAAGTCATATCCACTCGTTTACTTATAAAACATCATTTCCAACTGGATTTGTTTGATATTCTAAGACTTACTGCTAGCTGACACTAGCTAACGTTAGCTAACATTAGCGATTTCTCAGTACCAGCTAACTTAGCTATTACTAAATGTAGTCTTCAGCAGAATCCAAAAGCATGAAAAGAAAGTTATTATTTCAACAAAATCCCACTGTACGATAAGGCTTGCCTCAAAATGATGGATAAATTACATATAGGCTACTAAATTTACATTAGCACACTATCAATAGCCTGGTAGCCTATTAGATAGCTAGCTTATTTGGTAATCTCCTCAATAATAGCCTACTGCACAGGAATGACAATTTCCTAAAGCACACTTGAAACTAAAGTGATTTTAAGAAGAGAACTCACCTGTTATTTGTTAGTTCGTCGAGGAAATCCATAACTCTTAAATTACGGGTAAATCTGGGTTTGGGTTTACGAGACATTTTTCCATCTGATTAAAATCCTCTATGGTGAAAATGACAATCTGGCGCCATACAGAGACCATATCTGATTGGTCCTAGTGGTGTGTCGGTCGCAAACGAATCAGTTCTATCGAACGGGTCTTTAAAAAGAACGACCTGAACTAGTTCACGTTACACTTTTTCTTCGTTCGTCCCTTCGTTGCTGTGTCCACATCAACCTACTGCTGCTGTGCCAAACCAATCATAAATACGTTCGACCGGAGCCGCGTCACAAAGAGCAGGCCTGTTTGCGCCACGCCCCTTTTTGGGGGAAACAAGCCCTCAGAACAAGCCTGAAACAAGCCAAAGTGAACGGGTGTTGTTCACGGTCACTGATCTATAACGAATAACTTATTATTTATAGATCAGTGTTCGCGGTAGACAGACATGCCGATAAGTTGCTGTGTGGTTGGGTGTACCAACCACAAAGCTAAGAACCCCTAACATTAGGCTACACCAAAAATAAATCAGACCAACGAAAACGGAAATCTAGGCCAGTGTTTTTCAACCACTTTTCACCTAAGTGGTCTAAAAAAGAGTGAATAGAAATAATTTTCTTTGTGTTCATTTTATTCCTATTCAAGACACTTTGACAAGAATGACTTGATATCATTAATGCGGGCTACAGATTTTTATTTAATTGAATTTTCCATAAAATTTCATTTTATTTAACATTTTTGGCTGTTGGTGTGCCTCAGGATTTTTTCAATGAAAAAAGTGTGCCTTGGCTCAAAAAAGGTTGAAAAACACTGATCTAGGCTAACACTTGGCTAACACTAGCAGCTAGGCTATCGGCTATGACAGAAATTATCATATGTTGGAATTATCTAACGAACATACTTTACATCCAAGCCTGTCAGTCAACTACACAACATTACAATTAAAATAAGAGGCCAAAAATACAGGAAAACAATTGAGTTATTTAACTGGAGATTCAATGAGATAAGAGTATGTCTGGGTATGACACTGGCCACTGCTACTGCTGCTACTCGGGAGACCGAAGGGACATGTTTTTACTTTGATTGAATTAAGCTTTTGAACGTATTTTTCACGGTCAACGACCGGCAAAGTGGTAATATATTGAGTGGTCCTATTGATTCGTTGTGTTTTCTGTTATCATTTACCCCTACGATTTCGGTACGAATTACGTTTATTGAGCCTAATTTGCATTGGAGTTAATGGGAGACGTAGTTTGTTTCCCCCAAAAAGGGGTGGGAACGTTCGTCGCGAGTCAAGTTCCCGGATGTGCCGGTCTAACGTATGTTATCTCTACTGATTCTAAGACGTTCTCATCGAATTAGCCAATGAGAGGCAGGAAAGCATAGCAACCGTTTCCATGAAAGAAAACAAAGTTATTTCGCCAGTGGCAGAAACTTGGTTGCTAGCTACATATTAGCAGAGTGTTAACGTGGGGTAATTGTCGTATGTGGACTGGTGTTCTATGTGTTACGTGAATTGGTGGCGGGAAGGTGTTTAACGTAATCAGTGTAATTGTAATTTGTGGGATTGTTGGCTGGCCGTGTAGACTGTGACTGACTCTGTCTATGGACTAATGCACACGGCTGGCTGATTGAATGATTGGGATGGGGGTGGGGACAGCCCTTTTTATACGGGATGTTCCTGCCGGAGAGGATTCAGCTTCCCAGCCTGCCCGGGCGGGCATGATGTCAACACGCTGCGACGGAGCAGAACATCAACAACACAACGCAACGCAGCAGCAGCAGCAACAGCAGCAGCCTGATCGGTGTGGGAAATAGCAGAGCGTGATCGCATGCCAACTACAGGAAAGTGCTTACTTCTGTCTCTGAATCTGTTGGCATGACTGGGTTGTCACGGTGGATCGTTGTATGTGTGTGAGTGTGCATTTTGTCTCTTGGAGGTGCGGACGGGAGAACAGCAGCCGGCGAGAACCCGGAAGCGGCACCGCAGAGGGAGAGAGTGAACCGCGAGCGAATACCTAATACAGGAAAGTACTGACTACCTATTCCTGATCTGGATGTGTGGGCTGGCGTCTGAGACTGCATGTATTTTGAGTGCCGCTGTTTTTCATGTTGCCAGCACTGGTGGAGTTCGCCGAGGGCAGACTGCACGCGTGTGAGGGACTGGGACCGGTTCCAACGGAATACAGCGGCCATCGGAGAGGAGGAGTGTTTGGAGGACTATCGGTCTGACGTAGAGTGCTGGGCGAGTGGACTACGTGCCTGTCTTCTCCCGGCCGGGGATGGGTGTGCAGCGGAACGGTCATAAGGACTACAGAAGCGTGCCGGCGGCTACGGAAACTACACTGCTCTGCCACGCCCCCCGAATGGACTGTTCACGCTACGGACGTTGGTTGGTGTATGACTGAACTTTATTATTACTGTGTGGCTAGCGGATATTTGTTTGGTCGGCGTGGGGGTGCGGCCGCCGACCAAATTGGACTTATTCTTTCACCTGGTCAGACGGCACACCTGCTCAGCGGGGTGGCAGGCCTCAAGCCCCCTTATTAGTGTGTGTATAACGGGTGTAGCATGGAGGAGGGCATGCATATGTGAATCATCAGAGAGTGAGTAATAGTGTGTGGTGTCATGTTATCATTGTGATTACTGATCTTTTCTTATGGTGCATTGGTGTGTGTTCTGTGCAGTGATTCCCCATGTGGCTGGGTTTTGGGATATAACGGCCCTTGAATGGTGTAGCAATCTCTCTTTATTTTCTAGGCTTATTTGCTGTGATTTATGTGGACAATGCTTAAACCTCCTGATCATATGTACGCAGCTCTGATGTGTCTTGCGGGTAGCGGGTAGTAATAACCCCTCTACTTACTGTCACCTAGGGGTGGGCGGGGCCCATGGTACTACATGGTTGAGGTGCTGTCATTCTACTGAATGTGTGTTGGACTGCTGACCCTTACAATAAAAGCTATAAACTTTACAACTGACTCGGCCTGGTGTTGTGTGTCTCCGAGGGGATTGAACCTGTGTTTAGTACAGAGGACTGACACGACATAATGAATGATCTTTGATATTAGTGATGTGAAGAACTACAGACCTGTCTCCCTTCTTCCTTTCTTGTCAAAGGTTTTGGAGAAAGTGGTCTTCAAGCAAATGTGTGACTTCCTCTATCAGAATAACCTACTAGACCCTATGCAGTCTGGTTTCAAGAGTGGTCATTCTACTGAAACTGCTCTTCTATCTGTGACTGAAGCATTGAGCGTAGCTAAGTCCTCTGCTCAGTCATCAGTGTTAATTCTGTTAGATTTATCTGCAGCCTTTGATACGGTTAACCATGACATTCTCCTTTCTACACTATATGTACTGGGAATTTCTGGGAAAGTTCTTGACTGGTTCAAATCTTACCTTAAAGGGCGTTCTTTCAGCGTGTCTTGGCAGGGACAGATATCAAAGTCTCATGACCTCACTACAGGAGTCCCTCAAGGATCAGTATTAGGGCCCCTCCTTTTCTCTATTTACACCACTTCTTTAGGTGGGATTATTCGCTCTCATGGATTTGAATATCATTGCTATGCGGACGACACTCAACTTTTCCTATCCTTCCCACCTGAGGACTCTAGTGTTTCCCATCGGATCTCTGCATGTCTGAAGGATATTTCAATCTGGATGAAGGATCAGCACCTTCAGCTTAATCTTTCAAAAACCGAGCTCTTGGTGTTTCCAGCAAAAACAGCCATTCCCCAACAGATGAACATCCAGCTTGATTCATCCTCATTGACTCCAACTAGATCGGCACGTAACTTGGGTGTCATAATTGATGACCAACTTACTTTCTCTGAGCATGTTGCCTCAATTGCAAAGTCATGTCGGTATACCCTGTACAACATTAGGAAGATCAGACCTTATCTGACACAAGATTCCACTCAGCTTCTTGTACAGGCAATGGTTATCTCCAAACTGGACTACTGCAATTCCCTGTTAGCTGGCCTACCTGCTTGCGTATTAAGACCACTACAGTTGATTCAGAATGCTGCAGCACTAGCCTGGAAAACCAGCGCCAACTGCTGGACGGCAAAATGTTTTGCCTGCATTTGGGTCTGGCCTCGGACCACTGTACATTTTGAAAACACTGCCCTGAATCTGGCAGATGGCAACTAAACCAATCACAACGCAGAGATGTGTTTTGTATCAACGCGGGCGAGGCAGAGCGCTCTGGGGCGGGGTATTGAGGGAGCGTTGGCCTATAGGCACAGACACGGTTTGAAACACAACGGGTTGTGCTCATCAACAATGTTCCGTTGTATCCATTCATCGAGGCCAGACTAAATTAGACATCCAATCCATTTAGGCTGGTTTATCAGGCTACTGCAGCACGACTGGTCTTCAATCAGTCAAAGAGGACACATGTAACCCCTCTCCTAGTTAATCTCCACTGGCTCCCTATAGTAGCCAGAATTAAATTTAAATCTCTCACTCTGGCCTATAGGACACTGACTGGATCTGCTCCTAGCTACTTCAGTTCTTTGATCAAGATGTACATTCCCAACCGCCCATTGCGATCTTCTGAGGAGCGTTTGTTATGTCGACAAATCATTCATGCTAGGTCAAACTGTAGATCCTATTCTTCAGTGGTTCCGTGTTGGTGGAATGAGTTGCCCAGTGCTCTCCGTTCCAGCAACAGTTTTGGATCTTTCAAGAGGGGTCTTAAGGCATATTTGTTTAATATGCACTTAGTCTTTTGAGCGTTTGTTATGTGTTATGGTTTGTATAATAATATTGTTTTGTTATAATTTGTCCAGTTAGAATTTGACATTTATTCTGCTATTGTCCTTAAATTTAGCCATACCATGCTATAGTTATTGTTATTATATAATTAACTGAGTGACTTATTTGATTGCTATTCTCATTTCATTGTTTTATTTCTCATTAGGTTAGTGCTTAATTTGGCATTACGGTATGGTTGCCTTAGACTACGCCACCCCAGGAATTGTTAAAGGCCCCAAGGATACCCCAAACACACTAATAGGTCACACAAGTTCGTTTGACTGAATGCGCAGAGACGTGGTTTACAACAAAATATATATTAATTTATCAAAGAAGTCTGCTCCGGGATTATGCTTATTTCCAGGGAACTTAGGGGAGGGAGGCAGCACCCCCCAAACCAAGAAGCTAGTCAGAGTGCTCTACAAACACACAAAGCTGGGTGAATAAACAGCACAAGTCACTTAGCACGGCAAAGCATAGCACAGCACACACCTTAAAGAGAGAGTTCCCCAATTTAGCCCAAGCATGGAACAGAAAGAGATACATACAATACAGTAAATGAAAATAAGGGATAAACACAGACTGAAGACAAGGGTTCAATGGGGTCACGTCCTCGGCCTCCGTTGTACTGCTCACACCAAACGGGGAGAGATTGGAGCTGTCCAAATCAGACTCATCCGACGGTCCCAATCGAACCAGCGTTGCCCCAGCACAGGGAGAACAGACAGACATCACAGGAACACAGGACAACATGAAACAATACCCAGAAACAGAACAGCCTCGTAGGTTGGCTGCCACCCGATGTTCAGGCCTGCAGAAGTGGAGAACAAGAAATACACTGAGCTTCAATATATTAGCAGACTATGACTGGGTTGGGCAAAAACTGAGGCCTACCATCTCACGGTGAATGTAGGCAACAGTCAGCGGAAACTCTATAGCAGTTCATGGCCAGCAGTCCTTTACGGATCTACAGGGATCCAGTGCACAGGCGAGTGAATCCAAAAGCATGGCCACTGCTAACGTAACCTTGCTCATTTGTTGCAGCGGCAAACAAATAGCCAACCTGGCTACAAACTCAGGGAAGAAACTGGGGTGGCAGCCAACCAGTGCCCAGGGCTCAGACCTATGAGGACAGGTCTGCTCCCCACTTATAGAGCACCAGCAGCCAGTCCTGGTGCTAGCAATCAAGGCAACGAGGGGGAGGGGCAAGAGCAATGAGTCAATTGGCATTAACAATTATACCATTCAGTTCACCCTGCTACACTTAATTGATTGTTTTATTGATAATATTGCTATTCTCCCTTTTTGTAATTGTTCACTGTTATTTAATTTGTATTGTTATTTATTTGTATGTCGCTTTGGACAAAGGCGTGTGCTAAATAACCATAACCATAACCATAACCATAGTGGTGGATTGTACATGGCCATGGTAGTTCAAAACCATACAAATAGCTACAACTTCATATGTGCACTTTTAATCAACAGTGACCACGTGTATGTCAAAACAAGAGCTATAACGTTCGTCGTTCGTTCATCTCGTTCGCGAATCAGCATTTCTCCTCGTTCTAGCTCACTGGCTTGCAGCAGGCAAGGTGCGGGTCTCTCGTTCAGTCAGTCACTCGTTTTTGCCTTGGCTGTACAGCAGAAGCTCTTTTTATGGCTCTGAAACCTAAATGGGGACTTGAAACCGTTTTATTAATATAATCGTTCTGCCAAGCCTTTAAACATGCTTGTAGGAATATTGGATTGTTTATTTATGAATTAACACGTTTTTTTTTTTTTTTTAAATAATAGCTGATCTAGCCATAGCCTACTTTATCCAGCCAACCTTCAATGTGTCAATTTAATGTCAAGGCGAATACAACAGTGCTAGGCTGTTGTGTTGTCAAAGAGTACACATAATATTTGCCTTTAACTGCTGACCGTTTGTACGATCATTTGTGAACGAGGAGCTGAACTGTGCATTCCATGATTCACCACTGAATTACATTATACCGGAAATACAACTGAACTAACGTACGAACGACCTATAAGAACGAATCATCTTGACGAACTGAACGACGAAAACTGTGTCATCACCGCGAACAATAAAATCCACCACTAATTGGTCCTTCTGTAAATATTACAAACGATGATTGGGCCACAGATAGAACCTTATAATGCCAAGTCTGAGTGTAACTTTGTAGATACAACCTTTTTGTTTTCTAAATAAAACACTCAAAATTATTTTTATTGCTATAAAACCTCTTAAATAATGTTCACAAGTTATACTAGAGTAAGAATATGTGAATAACTCAATTTTGACAAAAATGTCAGATAGAACCTTATTATTCTAGGGTAGCGATATGCATTCGTCACTTGGCTTCCTCAGAAATGTTCCTTACGCCTCGCCACTGGCTAGACGGAGAGATGAATAGAGTATAACGTAGTGTTGTTTGTATTGTTGCATTCCTTTTTCTTCAGTGACTGTAAGTGTACAGTATGAACTTATTATTTGTGTACAGATTTTAATTTGTCTACCCTTTACTGTTGTAAGAATAGTTTTGCCATTTTCTGTTGATTGACGTGTCACTGTGACTGTACATATGATACAGTAAAATAAATAAATATTGTCTGCAGCATCAGTTTTGTGCATTGCTTGATGAGTTTATTGTACATTTTCTCTATAACTCAAAAGTAATCCTGAAGAAAGTCTTTGGTTCATTAAAATATTTTTGTCATCTGAATTCTAATACTGTCAAACAAAATGTCTAAATAAGATCCATATATTGGAAGAGGGTTATTATAGATGTGCTTTGGATGTATTGTGTTGGCATGTATAAGATGTAGACAGTGTAGAATGATTGACAGAATGTGTTAGTGATATGAGATCAGTATAAGGTTTTTATCAATTTGTTTGTTATTGCCAACAACCTGTGTTCTGCTAATTGGGTGTGGTGTTTGATTAATTGTGTGAAGTGTTTAGAAAAAAAGACCCGTTTTCAAAATTGAGTGAAAACGATTGAGTGAAGGGTGGGGGTAAGAGTAAGGGCCAATCTCAATTCCACCCCTTACCCCTTCCCCTTCTGCCTTCCCCTTTGTCGGAGTTCCCCTTGGCCCTCAATACAGAGTTGAGGATTCTAGGGGTAAGAACGTTCCCCTAAGAAATGAGACAACCCTTCATTACAGTCACGTCATCCTCACGTGAAGTTCGCAAGACTGCTACATCAACATTCGAGGCGGCAAGCCTGCATCAACAATCCAAAAATGCCGTCCGCAAACACTATACTGTCTGTTGCCTGGGCCATTTTTCTATTTTTACGACTGTCGGCGGGCAACCAACGACATCGGAGACGGCGGCTGTATTACAGACGTATACGTGCGCAAACTATGGTATGTATAACTTTTTTCCCCATTGTAGTCCTATGAAATGTCGGCCAAAACTCAGCCGATAGTAGCAGCCGGCTCAGCTGACCGAGTCAGCTGGGATTGTAGGTAGGCTACCTTTCGTTTGTGTTTGTAGCCAAGATCTGATGTGAACACATTGTATTTTAACCAGGTTGGCCTATACATTAGGCCTAATTGATTGTTCAAGGATTTCTACTATAGTCTACCCGATTATTTGTTTTAGCTGACGCGCCGTACGTGCTGTTAACTGGGACAGGGTAGCTAGCCAAACTAGCCTATCGCGAAAACTAGGCTGTCTTTAGACAGCCGGCTCAGCTGACCGAGTCAGCTGGAAATTTAGGCTTAGGCCACCTTTTGTTTAAAGTGTTTCTAGCCACGATCTGATGTGAACACATTGTATTTTAACCAGGTTGGCCTATGTGTTGATTGGTTGATGTGAAATAACAAAACGTTCTGCCAAATATCAGCTGGAAATGTAGGCCTTTCGTTTGCGTTTGTAGCCTATACGATGAGTCACTAGCCTACGTGTGTTATGCGTTAATTGATGTAGCCTAGTTCAAGGATTTATGCTATTCTACCGATCATAGTCTGTTTTATGTAACAATATTGTGTAGCGCCGAGGCTATTTGCCCCCTTGTTGGACTGTCCCATCGTTTCCCCTGTGTCCTGTTTTCCCGGTCTGTGCGCGTGTTTGTCTCTCTCCCCCCTGTCTCATAGAATGTGTTAAACAGTTTTGTGTTGTGATTGGTGGGGGGTGTCCGGGGCAATATTAGCTATTGATAAGAGGAGGGATTAGAATAGGGGGTTCTAGGACGTTTAATAATTAGGCTATAATATCGGAATAAAATCCACGTTTGGAGAGCACAGCCTCCCGTCTCCTATCGTCGGCGCCACAATATCTATAATAATTTATCTATAAAAAATATCTATAGATTATCTATAATAAGCCGCCCTATTGTAAAGAAAACAGCCTAGGCCTACTATAGATTTTATAAATTATTTCCTTTAATTTCACGCTTCCATATCATTATAACCTGATTTGAAATTGTGTTTATTCATGAATTAATTACAAAATATCCTTGTGTTTCTCTAGGCTGATCGTCCACCCATGTACTGCAGGGTGGATGCAACTGTGCCCATCCTGCGCATATGGCGCGATGAGGGGGCTGAGGTGTGGCAGGACTTTCGCCTGTCCAGACGTGCTATGAAGAGCCTGCAGAGACTCCTGGACAGGGGGCAAGATCATGGCTGGGGGAATGACCTAGAAGTACTCATATACACCTATTGGCTTGCCCACGGCCTGTCATACCGGGTGGTGGCAAGTGTCTTCAGTGTGCCCAAGGCTACGGTGCACAGGGTAATACACAGGGTGGCACAACAAATATGGCTCAATTTAAACAGAGTTATATCCTTCCCTGTGGACATGCAAGCAGTAGGTCAAGGGTTTGCGAATCTGGCAGGCACCCCTACTTTTCGCAATGTTGTCGGGGCAATAGATGGCAGCCACATCCGAATAAAACCACCGCAAACACACAGATTGGATTACCTAAATTACAAAAACTTTTATTCAATTAACATGCAGGCTATATGCGATTCGAAAGGAAGATTTTTAGATATTTTTGTTGGCTATCCGGGGTCTGTGCATGACACCCGGGTGATGAAGAACAGTCCGTTCTACGTAACTGCCAGGTATCCACCGCCAGGTTACATACTCCTGGGTGACGGTGGATACCCCTGCCTCCAGACCCCGATTTGTTTGCTGACCCCTTACAAAGAACCTGTGATTGGGCGGGTGCGGCAGCGGTTCAATTATCACCAGTCCAGGGCACGCAGTATTATAGAGCGGGCCTTTGGCATAATGAAAACGAGGTGGAGGTCAACCCTTTTCCGGGCCCTAGAGGTGAAGCCTACCTTCGCTCCCCAGGTCATTGCTTCCTGTGCATTCTTGCATAATGTGTGCTTAGACAATGGGGACACACTGGATCCTGATGAGGACATCACCAGGGATGACCTTGACCCTCATCCCCCTCAAGAACAAATGGGACTCAATGAAAGACCGGGAAATGACCTTCGAGACACACTGGCTGCTCAAGTCCCATGACAATCCATGTGTGCGTGTGTGTGTGTGTGTGTGTGTGTGTGTGTGTGGTTTATGTGTTACCTGTTGGTTTTTATGTGTCCTTACAAGTTCGTCCTGTTATATATATTGTTATTGAACCTGAACCTTTTAACCTGTTAAATAATTAAATATTCTTGTTTGAAAAAGTTTTGTAGGAGTGATAAATGCTACATGAAGCAGATAGTTTTAAAACATTTATTGTCAACAAACTTTACATAAAAAGATATGAACAACCTTAATAAATAACAACAATAGTAAATAATTCATAAAACATTGCAATAAATATAATAATAAATAACAGTATGAAAATGAAAACTACAACTTGTCTACCAGCCTTTCAAAGAGGACCAAAAAACGGTCTGTCTTGGCCTCACTCTCCTCATGTCGCCTCTGCTCCTGAAGGGCCTCCTCAGCCAGTTGGTCTGCAAGAGATCTGGACCTCTTTCTGGATGGTGGTGGCAGAACAGTAGGGCTGGTTGTGTCCGGGGTGGTGGGGTGTATTGGAGTGCTGGGTGCTGTCGGGGGTGCTGGTGTGGAAGGCTCCACAATCTCCTAAGGAAACAATGCAAGTCATGTGTTAGTCAGTTAGTCGTTTAGATAAATTAAATATTTAGCTGATGAAACGTGTGCATAGCAGTTAATGATTCAAGAAACCAAATAAACCTCACCATGAGGATAGCCGTGGGATCTTGGAGAGATGACACGATGACAGGTGGGTCGATTAATGGTCGGGCACCCAGAACTTCGTGCATCAGGTCGAAGTACTGCCAAGTCGCCACGGTCACCTCTCCACCATCAGTTCCCGACCCAGTTCTGGGGTTCCTCAAATCCTGAAGAGCGCACACGCACACACACACACACACACACACACCAAAACATTAAATAACGGTAACACTTTACTTGACGGGTTCATTCGTAACACATTCATAACAGCTGTCATGAAGTATTCATGACTGATTCATGAAACATGACTCAACATTCATACCAACACTTTCATGAATGTAGAAGACTAAACGATAAAAACTTAATAATAGTAATAATAAACTACTGACCATCTGTGGTGGACTTTTGAATGGTTGAACATTCCTGTTTTATATCTATATATACAGTCATTGGTGTAGACAATTATGCATTCTTCAGAGGTTACTATCATAAAATAAACAAACAGACAAACAAAAAACGAAATTCTCCTGGACACTGGACTTCCCCGTTGACTAAGATGTGACATGATCAGGTTGGCTAAAACAAAACAGACAGCAATACTGCGATTGTTGGACTTTTATCTTGACACGTTTTTGACGTTATGTTTTCCACATACATGAAAGGGTTGGTATGAATGTTGAGTCATGTTTCATGAAACAGTCATGAATGCTTCATGTGCAGTTCATGACAGCTGTTGTGAATGTGTTATGAACGAACCGGTCAAGTAAAGTGTTACCAATAACAGCAAACACATCAGTCTGGTTGATAAATTAATTTGTAAACAGATCCACTCTCGTATGACCGCATACCCTGGCTTTGAGCGCAAATACCTCGCTAAGCCACCAATCGAGCTTCGTAGGATACCTCACAGGCAATTGTTTATTTTTAAATGAACATTACATACCTTTTACTTCTTCTTTAGGTTCTCCCACTTCTTAGATGCCTGTTGACCGGTCACTTTCCCCTCCAGCCCCATTTCTTCCAGAAAGATCCTGCATCACAGTATGACACAGCACAGGCATTAGTAGACTATTTAACTCAACACACAAATACATGTTGTAAAAAGACGCAAGAACAAAGAAAGACTCACTCCCACTGTTTCTTTGCCCCCATTTTTGACTTTAAAAAATCCCTTTCCCTCGCCACCCTGAACCGGATGAGCCGCCTCGTCTCCTCTGGTGTCCCTGAGGTAAAAACAAAAGGGAAAAGTAGAATAGCTATAATGTCAACTTGACAGCGAGTCACGTAGCACAGCTAGCACTAGGTATAGTTCTACCGATATGATATCAAAGCAGTGCGCCGGTGTAATCAATCAAGGAGTGGTAACAGTAAACAAATTCACAGTGCACGAATTTCACTTTAAATCTTAACGTGTCATGTCGAGGGTTATCAGGTAGCAGCTATCTCATCTAAACAAATAGCGACAGTAGATAGCTAACCACTTACGAAACGAACACCGGCATATTAGCATCGGTCACGACTAGCTCGTAATTTAAAACAAACTCGACTAGTGACTCAGAAAAACCGTTGTCCATTAAAGAAGACCACCTAAAAATAGTATCATTACATTACAATACTTACATTCATGCGAGTCCTTGGCTTGAGCCATCCCAAATGGATTTCCTGGTCGGCGTTTAAACTTCACAGTTCACTTCGCTGCCTGACAGGTGGCGCGGTGGATGTTGGGAAATTCCTCAAAACCCTCATTTTCAAGTGTGGTCCGTTGGAAGCTTCATTTCAAGGGCTACGTAGCCCTACGGCTTAGCCCTAGCCCTTTACCCAAATGAGAAACGAGACGACCCTACCCCTCACATGAACGCACAAAAACAAGGGGAAGGGGTAAGGGGTGGAATTGAGATTGGCCCTAAGTGCTCTGCAGGGGGTGAATGGTGCATGTATGCGTGTGTGGTGGTGGGAGAACTTGTCAGTTGATTATTAAGCTTATCTCTTGATAAATTCAATGACAACATCTTGGAGAAGTATAGTGTAAAATTAAAATTATGGATAGTGATAAAATGAAAATCATGTATTTGTTGTTTTGATCAACAATTAAATGACACTTCAAGCACATATCGTTCTTTTTTTGTCATATTAAGCTTTAAAGCTTTTAAACTATTGTTCCATGCACAAACACATGCTACAGTGATCTTAACTCAAACAGAAAAAAAGATTGTTGAAAGTGTGTAATTGTCATATATGTGTGGGCCAGTTTGGCTTAATCATGCTTTAAAAAAAAATCTCCATAATCTGTCCTTATGTCTGATATTTATTGGCTCGATACACCTTACTTAAAACTTTTGTAATAGCCCAACAATATAACCATGGTCAAAGATGCCATCTGGTGGTAAAAGTGTACTGTTATAACTCGTAATGACATGGTCATGGACGTCCTCTGGTGGATAGTTAATGCACTACAGAGAAGAATAGGATTATAATGTAATGGTCATGGACGCCCTCTAGTGGTGACTCAGATTTCGACATAAACACATCAGAAATAATGAGATTTTGACGTATAAAGTATCGTTATGCTTGCGTTAAATAGAAAATATGGAACGCTTCACGAATTTGCGTGTCATCCTTGCGCCTCCGGTTTCACCTTCCGCTCTGTACCCAATGTCCTATTTGGTCTTATTTGAACGGCCCTCCCATTGGCTTGTTTTATTTGTATGTCCCGCCTTTCAACAAAACACGCAATGTTTCATTGGTTTGTTCTATTTTAGGCTGGCCAATGGTCGATTGGCTGAATTCCCTTCTTCCGCTGGACACAGGTAAGTAAAGGGACACCGTAGACACACATTCAACGACGCGAATTCAGAGAGGTAAGTTTGTCTTTCTTTCTTCTTTGTAGTTCTATTTGTAAATATTTTTTTACTTTTACAGGCAGTATTAAAACAGCGAAATATTCTGCGAGGTTAAAACAAATGTGTAGGCTAATCGTTGAACCGCAGTAAACAGTGATAGTTGCAGAGATCACGTAGCCTCCTTACGATGCCTATAAAAATGGGGAAAATGCATTAAATTGAAATCGGACGACGATGTTGTGTTTGTAAGAGACAGGGGTAATTGTGATAAAAATCCTGTAACGAAATTCAAAGTGTAACTATATAAACTTCATGTTTAAAGTGTAACCGCTAGTCCCATAGGAATGAATGGGCACGGGTCACCTAGCCTCGTTCCCAGACCTCTCAAAATGGGGAAAATGCATTAAATTGAAATCGGACGACTTGGCTATGTTTGCAAGACATGAGGGTATCTGTCATGTAAATCCTGTAACGAAATTCGAAGTAGAAATCTGTTAATTTTGTGTTTGAACTGCAACTACGACATTTTCTCATAGGAATGAATGGGAAACATAGCGTCGTAACTATAACTCTCTAATCTAGACAAATGCATCAAAATAAATTCGGACGACGATTTTGTGTTTGTAAGACCCGAAGGTACATGTGATTTAAATTCTGTGCAGAAATTCGAAGGGTAACTATATAAATTTCATGTTCAAAGTGTAACCACTTGGTCCACATGAATGAATGAGAAATTAATGGGCACGGGTCAGTATAGCCTCGTTCCCAGACCTCTCAAAATGGGGAAAATGCATTAAATTGAAATCGGACGACTTGGCTATGTTCGCAAGACATGAGGGTATCTGTCATGTAAATTCTGTGCAGAAATTCGAAGGGTAACTATATAAATGTAATGTTCAAAGTGTAACCACTTAGTCCACATGAATGAATGAGAAATGAATGGGCACGGGTCAGTATAGCCATGGGATGGGGGCAGGGTAGTAGGTCACAGGCTCACTGGCCATACAGCTATTGTGACACCTAATGGGCTGCTATCCTGACATTAGCATGGGTTTTTAACAGTGTTATCGTATCACATCAGGGGAGGCAAACAAGTAATGTGTATTGTAATAACAGTGTATTGACAGTGTAGCCTAATTAGGCAAAAGTCAAGTGCATTACAATGGTACTGATTTGTTTCTTCATGTTTCTTCTTGTCTTTCAGAAAATGACCAGTCCAAATACCCCCCCACAGCCAGGTAACTGCACCGTCTACAAAACAGCCTGTGAGGTGCTTTTTCTCAATACACCAGTGGTTCATCGGTGCATGCTGTTCTCTTGTTGTTCCAGGCGCCTCCTCTGACCTGGGGGACACACGAGTGGGCTTGGGTCCCTATTGGTTCTACAGAGAGTCAAACGTAAGTAGAGAGAGAGACAGAGTGTGTGTGTGTGTGTGTGTGTATGTATGTATATCTGTTGACTTTGTGTGTTTTTTTTTCACTTTGCTCTGTTACAGCTATCTGGAGTGGGTGCGCCGCCTGCGGGTGGGTGTACCTGAGTGCCGCCTTGCGCGGCTACAGAGATATGTGCTGGCCCGGGACATGGCGGCACAAGCCCCCCCACAGCCAGGTAACTGCACTGTCTACACGGCCTGTGAGGTGCTTTTCACAACATCAGTGCATGTGGTTATCTCGTTGTTGTTGTTGTTGTTGTTGTTGTTGTTGTTTGCCACCATGTTCTTCGCTAATGCTGATATGTGTTCCCAGGCGCCCCACCAGCCTCCTCGACCCCCTCCCCACCAGCCTCGGCCCCCTCCCCACCTCCACATGTACATGTACATGTACATGTACATGTACGACTAAATGTTGTACTCATTTTCCCGTAAATGTTCTTTAATAAATAAATCATATGTTTGTAAATAAAGACTCTGTCTGTTTCTGTGGAAGGAAAACAATGTTTTAAAAAGAAACACCAAAAAAAGAAAACACACACCATAAAAGCGGGCTGAAATAAAGCCATGCTTAAGAGTACATCACAAAAAAAATTAAAATAAAAGCAGGCTGAAAATAAAGCCATAACTTAATAAACAGTAAATAAATGAAAATGTAAGACAATTACAGTGTAATTAATGTAGTCTTACCAACTTGACATTGTTCACTATTAAATTGTTGGATAAAAGGGTCCGCTTAATACCATAACTGTAGTTGAAATACAATATTTCACTAGCTTTTGCTTGTCCTATTTGTATGTCCCGCCTTTCAACAAAAAGACGCAATGTTTCATTGGCTTATTCTATTTAGTTCTGGCCCGTGATTGGCCGAATTCCCCAGCGTCAACAGTTCAACTTTAAGTTCACGGTGCTGTAAGGTCACTCGTCACCGGCACAACCTCGGACCTTGTCGTTGCATTGAACTTTAAGTAAGTTTGGTGTTTTTGTGTTCATAACAGTCAGTATTAAATCAATTTTGTCAATCAGACATTTTAAATCAATCAGAATTCTGTTAAGTTTGAATGTATAAACGTTATGCTAGTCCCATAGCAATGAATGAGAAATGAATGGGCGCACGTCAGTATAGCCTCCTTATGAGACCTCTCAAATTCGGAAAAATGCATAAAACTATGATCGGACGACGTTTTTGTGTCTGTAATACCCGGAGGTACATGTGATATAAATGCTGCAACGAAATGTAAAGTTTAAATTATGCAAACTTCATGCTGAAAGTGTGACTGCACTAGCTATTCATCGCTAGCAATGAATGAGAAATGAATGGGCGCACGTGAGACCTCTCAAATTCGGAAAAATGCATAAAACTATGATCGGACGACGATTTTGTGTTTGTAATACCCGGAGGTACATGTGATATAAATGCTGCAACGAAATTCGAAGTGGAAATATGTGAGCTATTTGTTTAAAATGCAACCGCAATTTCCATGGTGTTGGGTGTATAGGGGCAGGGCAGTAGGTCACTGGGGGGGGGGTGGGGGGGGGGGGGGGGGGGGGGGGGGGGGGGGGGGGGGGGGGGTCACTGTCCAGCTATTGTGAAACCTAATGGGCTGTTATCCTTACATTAACATTGGTTTGATGTAGTGATTTGTTTCTTCTTGTTTTACAGAACATGTCTTTTGAGCCAGTTTTCAGTTTCGAGGGCGCAGAACTTGCCCTTCGCCCCTCTGCCGCCGCCGTGGCACACCGCCAGCAGGCCACTGCCGGTCCCCGGCATGTGAAGGGGGCAGGTGAGGTTCGGGCCGAGGCGAGCGCTCGAGCCTTACTGAGGGGAGGCAGCTCTGCAGAGGCGGTGCTGGCCGAAAGCCAGCTCCAGTTGGGCCAGTACCGCGGGCAGACTTTCCAGTGGCTGCTGGAGAATGATGTGGGGTACGCCGCCACCCTCTTGGCGTCCCACCAGAGGGAGAGAGAGGAAGGGAACACCACAAAGACGCCCCTCATGCTGAATAAGGACGCCCTTGCCTCCTACGCTGGCCTCTACCCACCCATGGTGATGGCCATCGCCAGGCGTAGGTTGCGTGAGGGCTCCCAGAAGTCAGCAGAGGGGCTAGACCTTGCGCTGGTGGGGTTTGGTGCCAACGCGCATCGAACGTACAAGTCCATGTACGATGCGCGGGACAAGGAGAGTCGGACGTAAGTAGTGTGTGTGTGTGTGTGTGTGTGTGTGTGTGTGTGTTTGTGTGTGTGTGTGTGTGTGTGTGTGTGTGTGTGTGTGTGTGTGTGTGTGTGTGTGTGTGTGTGTGTGTGTGTGTTTGTGTGTGTGTGTGTTTGTGTGTGTGTGTGTTGTGTGTGTGTGTGTGTGTGTGTGTGTGTGTGTGTGTGTGTGTGTGTGTTTGTGTGTGTGTGTGTTTGTGTGTGTGTGTGTGTGTGTGTGTGTGTGTGCGTGCGTGCGTGTGTTAATTTTGTTTGTTTTTTTCCTCCTTTGCTCTGTTACAGCTTTCTGCAGTGGATAAGGACGGTGACACCAGGCCCTGGGTCCAGGATGGAGGTCGTGCAGAAATATGTATTGGCCCGGGACAAGGAGTCCACCACCATCCCCGGGCCAGAGCCAGCCGCCTCCTCCTCCTCGGACCCATCGGACGCCGACGTCCTTGTCGCTGCCGCTGAGGTCGACTCTCCGTGTAAGTATAAAATTTGATGTGAATACACTTGTAACGCACGTGCAATGCACCGTACTAATGCTGATATGTGTTGTCAGCCACGTCCATGGACACCCCACCAGCCGCTGTTCCCTCTTCCTCTCTCTCCTCCTCCTCCCGAGAGCAGCCACTGGAAGGACTGCCGCCGGCTCCACCACTGCCCACTGGCAAAGAGGTGTGTGTGATGTGTATGTGTATGATGTGTGTGTGTGTGTGTGTGTGTGTGTGTGTGTGTGTGTGTGTGTTTCTGTGTGTGTGCCTGTCTGTGTGCTGCACATTCATCTCACTGACCGTATGTCTCTGCTCTCTGCTGTGTGTGTTTCAGCTGCTTCCCCTCAGCTGGAGGAAGACGCTGCCTGAGGAGCAGCAGGACTGGGTGGGCCGGGCGCTGTTCCGGAGGGCAGCCGACGGCAAGGTTGCCCTCACAGCGGACCTCAAGCTGTGGTGGACTCCGCCAGGCGCCCGGCCCCTCTACACGCAGCCCCCCGCCACAGCCCACGCCTTCTTCCAGCGCCCATTCTTCTTGTGGATGCCCTACAGGATGTGGGCATACCGTCTGAAGTGCCCTGCCTGTGGGCGTAAACTGATGGGCGCTGGATTATACAAGACCGTCCGGAGGGTCTTGGACAGGAGTGGGTGGTACTACATGGCCACAGAGTACCTTCAGTGCCCCTCCTGTCTGAAGAAGGTGTCGAGCTGGTCGCAGGACATCCTGCAGCAGCTGGACGTCGCGCACCGCGAAATGTTCCCAGCTGTTCACACGTACAAGTATGTCACTTTAAGTCATTCAACATTCACTCAACATGTATTTTCTTGTACATGAAAGGTTTCTGTAGTTAACTATATTTGTCTGTGTTCTGTACACTCTGTTTCCATCCCAGGATGTCCTGCGACAGAGCGGTGATTGGCCAGCTAAAGGAGCGCACCTTGGGCAACGGTGTGGCTCGCCTCCGTGCCTTCCTGGTGGAGCAGCACACCAGGGAGTGGATGTCACGGTCGATGCTGTACCTTTCCGTGCTCCGCAAGCTAAGGGCACCTGGAGCGGCACCACAGGAGGTGTCGCTCCCGGAGATGCACAAGGTGCCCGGACTCACCTGGCTTGGCGGGGTCTACGTCCGCGAGGCCATCACCAGGCTGGACGAGACCAAGGCCAGGGTGACGTCCATTTTTGGCGATATTCTTAAGATGGACTCCACGAAGAAGGTGAGATTTCTCTCTCCACTGTGAGACCCTGTTACCCTGTATGATGTTGGCGTGCCGTGTGTCTAAGTGTGTGTTTGCGCCGTGTCTTGCAGATCGCCAAAAAGCTTGCGGGCGGTGCCGCCGGCTCGGCCGCCTGGGTCACAAATGTTGGCAACGAGCGCGGGCAGGTGCTCGTGTCCGTCCTCACCGCAGCCGAGGGGGACGGACTGACCAACATGGCGGCCGGCCTGATGCGGCGGTACCGGGAAGCCGGAAAGGCCCCTCCAAAGGTCATGTACGTGGACCGGGACTGCTGTGCCACCGTGGGAACGTCGGCTGTCCATCAGATGTACCACGAGTGGCACGAGCTGGTCGTCAGGCTGGACGTGTGGCACCTCATGCGACGCTTCGCGAGGGGTGTCACCACAAACAGCCACCAGCTCTACGGCCTCTTCATGGCGAGACTCTCCTTCGCCATGTTCGAGTGGGACGCCGGGGACGTCACCCGCTTGAGAGAGGCCAAGCAGTCCGTGGAGGGGAGGGACGCCCACATCAAGCTGTCCGCCAAGGAGCTCGCTCGCCACTGTCGCCGCCGTACGAGGGGTGCGGCGGAAACGGAGCGGCTCCTCCAGGAGGTGCTGGACACCTTCTGGGGGCTGACGGACACCATGGGCGTCCCGCTGATCGACCGTGACCGCATGGAGGAGATCTGGAGCACGCAGCGCCGCCACCTCGACTGCATCCAGGACCCAGAGGGGGTGGAGCTGTACACGCGGACGGGAGAGATCACCAAGGGTGGTGTGGTGCTCCCCGTCTTCCGGTGTGCACGAGGCTCCACTTCCCTGGAGTCCTTCCACCTGCACCTGTGCCGCTTCATCCCAGGTAATTTTTTTTCCTCCACATTTACATGTGTTGTTGTGTTTTTTCCCTTTGCTTCTCACTGACTCTTTCATCCCCCATTTTTTTTATGTTTTCCAGGTACATCCGCGAGTGACGTTCACTTTCAGGTGTACCTGCTGGAGGGCCTGGTGCGGTGGAACGAGGACCGTGGCAGAGCGGCAGTCGAGGGAGGACAACGGTCGGCGCTGCGTTGCTACAGTGGCCTCCTGCAGCACAGCTTCAACCAGCTGGCCCTGGACTTCAAGGGGGTCACGCTGGTTGACAACTACACCCAGCCCAGGGAGTACACAGGTACAGAGAGATCAGTGACAGAGAGTGCTTGCTGCTGCTGCTGCTGCCTTGTGGCATCTGCTAATGTCTCTCTCTCTCTCTCTCTCTCTCTCTGCAGGGGAACTGTTAGGGGTGCAGTACCTGTACTCCCAGACGGGCGCTGTGCTGCAGGATCTGGGGGATCCCGACGCTCCGGATGGGACGGACGAGGCCGAGGAGGAGGACCAGGACGGGACGGCCACTGATGAGGGCTTCGAGGAGGAGGAGGAGGAGCCAGAGGAGATCCGTCTCCTCGAACATCACAGCGCTCTCCTCCAAGAGCCCCACAGTGTGCCGACTGTGCGGGAGGCCTCGTCATCCCAGTCGGGATCCACCCACCCCCCGCCTGACGACGACAGGATGGAGGTGCAGCAGGCTGAGGAGGAGGAGGAAGTGAGTGCAGTTGCCAAATGTTAACATTTCATATATGCTCAGGTTGTATGCTTGGAGCGTTGCATGATGTGCTGTGTCTTTGTGTTGTGCTTTCTTTCAGGACGTCATTGGGCCAGACGGTCACCCAGGCTACCAGCACGTGGTGGCCCTGGCCCATGCCCTCGTGGAGCTGCGTCACCATGCCTTTGTCAGGCAGCAGCAGGCCAGAGAGATTATCGCTCTCTGGGAGAAGCTGGCTGATGCTGACAAGGCATCGGTGACCTTCCCCCCCCGCCACCGGGACAAGCTGGTCAAGGGGCGGTTCAAGACCAGCAACCGGCACGCTCACACACCAGGGGAGGACAGTGTGAAGCGGTAAGCAGTGACTGCATTATTTACAATTTCATTTTTTTTAGAGCCTGCTATAGTCACTCACTCACTCACTCACTCACTCACTCACCAACACTTTCCCTCTCTCTCTCTCTCTCTCCAGTGTCGTCATGGGTCTGGGGGCGGGAGCGGCACAGACTCCCAAGGCCAGTAGGCTTGTGGAGGCCGTCATACTGGAGCTGTGCCGCTTGCATATCCACGAGGGCAGGACGCTCGCCGGGGTGCGCGTTAACCGCTGGGGTGCCGTCATGAGGGACTACAGACAGATCCAGGACAACGTGTTCGACTGTCCAGCCCTCATGGCGCGCACCCGGATCCAGCTGTATGAAGTTAACCAGCACACCCTGTCGATGTGGTAAGTCAGAATACTTTAGCTGTGTGTGTTTGATTTATATATTTCATTGATAATTTATTAATAATCTATTTTGTTTTCTGTCTGTTTATTTCTCGTAAGGCACAACCGGAGGAGCAAGGCGAGGATGACCGACACCATCACCATCGCAGTCCCGGGGCCCAGCGCTCTCAAGACTGCAGCGGAGCCCCTGTCTACCCCACCTACTCTGCTGCAGCATCCTCAGCAGCCAGACCAGCCCCTCCAGCACTGCCTGCCCGCAGATGACTCTGGTCTGGCTGTGACCATCAGAGGGCCGCTGGCCCCGGGCCTCTACGATCTCCTCGCCTCCGCCGCCGCCGCCACCTCCTCCTCCTCCTCAGCCATGGACAACACCCCTGCTCCCTCCACCAGCACCACCTCAGCCACCCCTGCTCCCTCCACCAGCACCACCTCAGCCACCTCAGCTGATCCAGCCACTGCTCCAGCCACCGCCATCCCCCGCTCCACTGCCTGGAGGCACAAGCTCCAGGAAGAGCAGCAGCGTCGGGCCCGGGAGGAAGGACAGCTCCTCAAGCCCGTCAGAAGGTTCTCCCAGTTTAAGTGTAGGCGCTGTGGCCAGCCAAAGACAAAAGAATTTGGCCACAGCCGCTACAAACGGGAGACCTTCTGCTCCCGGGCCGACGGGGGGACTGTGGAGCAGTGGCTGCAGAGGATGAAGGACCGGGAGCGTGAGGGGCTCCCGCCACCTTAACTCGGCTCGCCACCTTCACCACCTTCACCTCCATGACCACCACCACCACCACCACCACCACCCACACCCTGTACATATTGTATATAGTTCAAATAAATAATTTCAATTTTAAAAGAAAAACAATGCTTTCTCCTCTTCATTTATATTGTGTGCCTTTATTTCAGTTGGTCAGTTGAAGCATACACTACTAGTGTTAGGATACATCAACTTAAAAATGCTTTTTGAAAATAATTCTGTTGTCCAAACCCCCCCTGGGGATTTGAAAACCTCATTTGCATTTGAGACAGCCACTCACCAAAGTCAAGGTGTAGCAGACTGCCTAAGTGTGCCGGAAAGGCCCCCAGACCTCCGAGTGTTAACGATGCAAAAACTTGAAAAGAACTAGAAGTGTGTGTGAAGTGTGTCTTTTGTATCTCACGATGGCCATCCAGGCTACGTCCAGGCCGCTTTTGTGTGTCATGATAGCCCATCAAGGTAAGACAAAATAAAAAATGCCTAATTGCCTAAACACTGTCTGTTTCTGTGGAGAAAAGAAAAAAAAAATAATTTCACACCATAAAACCAGGTTGAAATAAAAACACAAACTTTATTAACACAAGTTTCATTGACATACATAAGTATTAAACAATATAAAAGCATGTCTGGTTCTGTAGAGAAAAGAAAAAACACTTTATTTTCCACACAATAAAACCAGATTGAAATAAAACCATAAAACCTTTATTACTTACCTTTATTACTGAAATACATAAGTTTTAATACTATAAATGCATGTTTATAATTGAGCCGACACAATATTTTTCCACACAATAAAACCAGATTGAAATAAAACCATAAAACCTTTATTACTGAAATACATAGGATAAAAACACAAACTTTATAAACACAGGTTTCATTGACATACATAAGTATTAAACAATATAAAAGCATGCCTGGTTCTGTAGAGAAATGTAGAACACTTTATTTTCCACACAATAAAACCAGATTGAAATAAAACCATAAAACCTTTATTACTTACCTTTATTACTGAAATACATAAGTTTTAATACTATAAATGCATGTTTATAATTGAGCCGACACAAAACACGGGCCCTTTAACTGCTCTCAAGTTCCGGTCTCGACGTAACGTGATTGACACGGCATATTGATTTGTGTGCGGTCCATTTTCGCTTGTCTTACTTGTCTCCCTCAAAGAGCGTGTGCATTCCATATTTCACTACAAATATTTGGGAAAAATGGTTAGAGCGAGCTGTTCAATCTAGGATTTGGCACAGTAGCATGACTAGGCGTGGGAAACGAGTCGCCAAAATGCCGTGACATAACGGTGCCGGCCCGCGGCTGACGCCGCGGGCCGGGCCGTTATAGAAGAACCGTAACCATCTTTTGCGCAGGGGCCATGCTAATCTTCTCTGTATCGTTCCAATTTTAGTATATGTGCTGCCGAAGCGAGCACGAATCATAGGTATGTCCGAGGTCCATTTATACCCTGCGCTGACAGGATCATGTGCATGACGGTTGCTACCATATCGACCCGTTCTTCTCGGTCATGAGTGCACTAATGTGCATTGTACACATCAGAAACTATAACCCTAACCCAAGGAATGTAGCTTTTCTTGACATTGGTGGTGTGTGTGTATATATATAACATGTTTGCTCGAGCAATCTCATATTCTAGCGAACACAGCGCTTTGCATTATGGGTATCACCCACGTGATATATACTTTTACATTCAAGTGGTCTGTCGTTCCTTTAAAATCTTGAATCTCTATACACTCATGTGCATTGTACATATCAACTTTAACCCTAGGAACGTAGCTCTTCTTGACATTGGTGTGGTGTGTGTATATAGAATGTTTGCTCACGCAACCTCTCAGATTCTAGCGAACACACATCGCTTTGCATTATGGGTAACACCCACGTGATATGCATTCAAGCGATCCTTTCAACTCTGAAATCTTACCATCAATATCAATCGACGTCCACTACATGTGTTAATTCCAACGATGTTCACTGCCATCAACCAGACGTTTCTTACCTTCCTTTAACCAAATAGTAGACATCGCCCCTCCGTTTTCTGCTCTTCACACACCAACCGCTAGATGGCAGTATTACATCTCATCACCGTCTTTACCATGTGTTGACTTCCCTCGCGATTCCCAATGCAAACGTCTAAGCTCATGCAATTACTTCTCTTCTTAAACTACTTTTATTCTACACATTAATTCTGGCTCCAATATATTATCTATTTTTAACTACATTAAAGTCGATAAAAATAAATAATATATTGGAGCTACATTTAAGTCAATTAATATTCTTTAACGTAACAGTAATATGAATAACTTGGTTGATTTATCAGAGCTGCACTGTAACAAATAACAATAGCTACATTACAATTTTCCACAGAAATTGCATAGTAAACAAAATTCATAAAAAAGGCCACAGCGTTTTAGAACCACTCTCCATGTTGACCTGCACCAACTTCAACATAAACAAATATTTCATCACATTCTCCACCAGATGGCGCATGAGCACCATTTTACCCTAGACTGTATAGGGCTCTTGACCATACATATTATAAATGCAAAACCACCATGGTTTCACTAAAACATGTGTTTAAGCTACACAACCTTTACTCACACATGCTACAATGCATTAATGAACACTAAATTTATGAAATGTAACTAATAAAACTAAACACCTTTACACTTAGAACGTAACAGACCCAAGGCCTTTGTGACTTTACACATCAGACTCCTTGAAATGACCATTTTAAATAAAAAATGAACTACATTTTAGGATTTCTGTACAATTCCAGAATACTTTCACTGCATAAAGATACTACTATTGTCAGGAAGTGTAGCCACAAGTTTGTCAAGTTCTTAACACAAATGGATACCATTTACTACCCTACAATTACATATTTTTAAGGTACACAAACTTAAGTTGTACATGCTACTCAATACACTGATTAACACTTCATCTATGATACATCTCTAGGAAAATGAATTTCCTTAACACTACCACTAAACAAACCGAGGACTTACCACAGAAAAGATTCCTTCTTGAATGAGCATTAAAAATAACAAATAAACTACATTTCTGAATTCTACACAATCCCAGAACACTTGTCTAAACAAAAAGGCTGAAGAGATCACTGTTGACAGTAAGAGTAGCTACAAGAGTTTGTCAAATTCCTAACACAATCCAAAACAGCCTGTTGTGAAATGCATAGCACCACAGGAATATTGATTCCAATGTACAAACAAGACTGTCATTGACAGTTAGCAAGAAATGAAGACAAACACACCATAACACTATCTTTGTCATCACACACTACAACATTGATATTTTTACTATCATGGTACAAACTACAAAAACAATGTATCCATTCAAGAGCAAACATACATGTTTAACAAATTACATATTTACAGCAAACAGTACAGATGGAAAAAAAATACCAAATAGATTTTATTAGATCTACACACTACGACACTTTAAATTTCATTACTTCTTTGGCCTGGGAGGTACACTAACTGTTGATAGAGCTTAGTGTAATTTATGAACACTCAATTACTATGGTAGAGCTGGGGTGCATCTACCGAACACATTTACAAATCTACACAGTACTGCGTTATGAAGGGAAGCACAGGAAGTCTGTTTGGTGCAGTTTCTCAGAGTGACCATGTCTTGCCAGCAGCATTGATTCAACTCCATCTGGAACGTCTTTGGGCCTGTGCTACCGTCAGCCTTTTGTCCTTCGGGGGAAGTGCAACAGTGTTCCTACCGTTTCTTCATAACCTCCTTCACTGTGAAAGAAATAAAGAAAACAAACAACCACAAATCACTTCCAGTCTTTGTTGTCTGGCCCCATCTTTACAAGGCCATGAGCGGCAGCCATGATAGAAACTCGTGTGACCTCTTTTGTGTCCCCTTTGTTGTCAGGGGGAGGTGCAGTTCCACTCATTAGAGTGCACGTGCACACGCACACACACACACACACACACACACACACACACACACAAAATGACACACAAAGGCCTTCTTTAGGCCTCCCACCCACAGGTGTTGACAACCGACAACAAAAAAAACATTTCTACCATTGCATTAACACAGCTTGGCCTACTGTGGGTTCATTACATTAACATAGCTGGGCCTACTGTGGGTTCATTACATTAACATAGCTGGGCCTACTGTGGGTCTCCACTACATTAACATAGCTGGGCCTACTGTGGGTCTCCACTACATTAACATAGCTGGGCCTACTGTGCAGAACTTGTAAAACTGTCAGGGCCACGGGAGCACTGATAATAATAAAATAAAATATGTTAAAGTGAGTTTGGGTTTCAGCCACAAGACTGTAGTTGCTGAGATTAGGCTACACCCGTTTCTCAGCAAGTACTCAATCATTGGGCCATCAGACTGAACAAACACAAGCCATTAGCTCATGTTAAAAGGCACTGCATCATTGTCACATAAAGGAAAATCACTTGCTAGGTCTTTACGCTAATTTCCAAGTTAAATGTTCTTCAGTGTGTCCTGCTGTATACAGTAGGCCTACTTCTCAGATATACACTACCCCCTTACAACATCTGAAACAACTTAGCACTTACGTGTCGAGCAGTTTTTTTTCCCTATGTAAATACATTTGCCTACCATAATGATGCTTACTGTAAAGCAAAAGTAATGCATCACTATCTCACATCTTCCTTAATGTTTGGTCTCTGTTTTGACTTAATTATGCATTCAAAAATGTGTATGTGTACAGTTCGTCTTAACATTTAAATACACAGAACTTCAGTTGCTAGTACTCCATAATTACCACTTGAGTTGCCTGGCAGGTTACACATTGTTACAGGCCTTAGGCTAGTGAACCAACTTAATTGATTACATTACTTACTTTCCTCTTGACGTAGCATCAGCTTCAGCTTTTAACAAGCACTACAGGAACATAAATCAACAATTGATTAACATGGACAACACAAAAACTAATTCAATTATGTATACAACTATTCAATTATGTATACAAAGAGACCCAAAACAGACAACCTAGATGCGCCAAATGTCGCAGAATTCCAGAACTCTATGGTTATCATTGCAGACATTGTTCTGGTTAGTAAAACATTGCAACAGCCTGAAAACCAATCAACAATAGATTAACATGCACAACACCAACAGCACTCATCACCAACATACACCACAGCCCACACATCCTTTATAGCAGTTTGAAAATAAAAAATAAATAAAAAATAGACTGGCAACAATCATGCATTGGAATTATTACTCTTGCACTGGTACTACTTGGTTATTTCTTTCATAGTAATCACCATTGCACATCTAGCTACATTAGTACACTTCTCATTGCCTAGAATTGTCTCTACTGGTACATACTCCTTAATCGTAACAACTTTTATATAGACTCTACTAGACAAAATGTTACTATGCTATTGCTTATTTAATTATTTTACTCTCACTAATGTCTGTTTTCCTTATTTTAGTTCTATGAGCTACTGGGGCTAAATAAAGTACCAATCCAAATACAGAGCGTGAAAGGTAATACAATTCAAAACTCACCATTAATATCTGCTTCGGAGAGTGATGATGGGAGCTGGATAACCCTCATGCGCTGTGTGCCCCTTTTCCCTGTTCTGGTTGTCGAGCTAAAAGGTATGGCTACTGATTCTGGATGCCCCCGATTGCCTATGGCCCATTAAGTCCTGTCAACGTGTTCATCAGAATTCTGCCCCTAGCCAAAAACATTCTCATACAAGAGAACGACACCCGTTTCACACTGCATGCATAGACTTCATGTTAGGGCTGCCCTACCATATAATTTTCACATTAGCTCTGCCACCAATGTGAATACATAGAGCACAATTGATCAGCACTAACACAACATTGCAGAGGTATGCAATGTGAAACTGGCTGTGTCTGCTTAAGAATATACATCGCTAACGCCCAAATCGCAATGCCGTCCTCTTCTTGCTTCTTTGTTTTTTAAATCAGTACAAAAAAAGGAAGAGAGCCTGAGGAGGGCAGACGGGGTGCAGAGCAGGGACTTATGGGAAATGGGCCTATTGGGGCCCAGGAACAGGACTAAGAACAGTGCAATGCAACACACACAGCATGCTATGGGCATGGAGGAGCAGTGGTAGCCTGGAAGCCATAACTCTGACTTCTCAGAGAGTCTGGCCTAGATCCATTGGCAAACGTGTATTTGTAGCTGCTCGTTTTAAGTTTGAAATCATTGGAGTTCAATCAACAACGTTTGGCAATGACGCATGTTAACCACGAGGATAACGATAGGCAAGAAACTTAAATTTAAATCACTTTCAGGAATGCCCTCTGTTTGCTGGTTGGACGGATTTGCTCTTGTGAACAAGGTGGATCAGGATATTGCAGACGGAGTACTGTTGGGAAAAGAAATTGAGCGGAGGTACGTAGAGGGGCAGGACTAGGCTAGAGCAGTGGTAGCGCCGTCACAGAACTATCGGTTGGCCCAAGCTCAAGCTGCAAACCCACAGTTGTGAGGCAGTGTTGCTTTGGATAAAAGCATCGCAAGGATACCCGTCACGAAACGTTTACTTTACTGCACAAGGCTACATAGTACAACGAGACATACGCAGTACAACACAAACACAAAATACATTGTGTACCCACAGTTGTGAGGCAGTGTTGCTTTGGATAAAGACATCGCAAGGATACCCGTCACCATACTCTTACTTATCTGCACAACGCTACATAGTACAACGAGACATACGCAGTACAACACAAACACAAAATACATTGTGTACCCACAGTTGTGAGGCAGTGTTGCTTTGGATAAAAGCATCGCAAGGATACCCGTCACCATACTTTTACTTATCTGCACAACGCTACATGGTACGAGACATACGCAGTACAACACAGACACAAAATACATTGTGTACCCACAGTTGTGAGGCAGTGTTGCTTTGGATAAAAGCATCGCAAAGATACCCGTTACTATTTCTTTCACTTTACTGCACAACACTACATAGTACAATGAGACATACGCAGTACAATGACACAAAATTCATGCAATGCAATACAATTAATATATGCAACCCAAAACTATGCTTTCTAACTCAACGGCCTTTTCTTCATCTCGAGTTCATGTATGAACGTGAAGTGCTGAACAGTCTCGCCTACCTCAGATTCCAGAGGTAAAATTTTTGTTAAGTTTTTGCATCAAAACTGGATCCATATATTCGTCAAACCAGCTGTCATGATTAAGCCATTGCATATTGTTGAGCCGAGTACCTCTCCCAGCCGGAATGCACCAGGCTGAGTTTAACGGGTGACTAATTTACTATTACATGAAATGAAAAGAAAAGAAAACAAGATTATTATTTTAAGTCCACTCAGCTCTGTTGCTAAGAAGATAAGAAATGCACATGGGCCACTCGCTGTAAATTGCCACAATGAGGGCAGAAATCTAGGTGTTTACCTAGATTTCTCTTTGAATTTCAATAAGCAAGTCAGTAGTGTTGTTAAGGGAAGCTTTTTTTCAACTAAGAACAATATATAAACTAAAGCCCTGGCTCTCATATACTGGGAGGGAGGAGTGCTGGAAGACAGCAACAGGAAGCAACTGCAAAGACTGTTGTCCACATCTTTGAGCTGGTTTGGCAGGATCAAAGCTCTTGGCCTTGGCTACACATGGGAGGATAACTCCAGATGTCTAAAGCAAAATTGATGCCTCTGCACCACACGGGGGAGCAGTGAAGCTGTGTGGAGCAGTGGTACAACTTTGTTGACAGTCAAACAGTGCTTGAGTCCAGCAGCAGGGGCCAAAGTTCCTGCGTCTACCAGTTGACAAGTGACCAAGTCAGCAAAGGATGTGTTGGCAACTGCCCGAGAGAGCATTGGTAAGGTGCAGAAGAAATCATTTGTTGCTGCACTTACAAGAGCTTGGGTAAAGAAAGAGCCAAATCAAGAACAACAAAGGACACTTGCTGGCGCAGCAGTCCAAGGTCTGGTGGATGAACAGTTCAGCAATTTGACTCACATGGTCAAAACGCTTGCATGAGCCTGGGGGGCAGCAAAGAGGTTTGCTGCACAATATAGGACCTTGGGGACTAGTTTCATCAAGCAGAGCCATCACTGCCACAGAACGTCAAGATGCGCTATGAGGCTTTTTCCTTGCTGCACAGGAGGGTGTGACTTTTCCCACCACCACTGCAGACAGGCTGGTAGTCTATAGAGAGCAAGAAACTGGGCTGCTGGTTTGTGGTAGGAGGGTCCAGGCCTTTATAGGGCGAAGTTGGCGGTCCTCCCTTACCTTACAGTGCTTGGATCTCGGCGCTTCTGGTTTGTGAGGCTCACAGCAAGGGTCATGAGGTAATGGCTACAACTCTACTGAAGGTGAGAAAGAAAGCATGGATCATCAAAGTTCATGCCTAAGCTACATAGAGCTCCAGACAACCCTCCAGCTCGCTGCTATTCTTGCTAAGGAACATTCTGTTGATGCCAGAGTGCTGAGCCTTGAAGAAAGCATGCAGTACATCACGCCTGAAGTGCTTCTGCTGGGAAGACATTTGACTGGTTATTCACTTTATGAGCGCAAAAGTGTGATGAGTGGAATCCTGTGAAGTCTTCTTGAAATGAGCTTGTCAGATGGGGAGTTTTACACACTGAAACCTTGCAATAGTGAGGGCACTTGAAACATGTAGATGCCAAAAGCTCATGGGGCATCAAGCTTGTTTTGGGAAGACATTTGACTGGTTATTCACTTTATGAGCGCAAAAGTGTGATGAGTGGAATCCTGTGAAGTCTTCCTGAAATGAGCTTGTCAGATGGGGAGTTTTACACACTGAAACCTTGCAATAGTGAGGGCACTTGAAACATGTAGATGCCAAAAGCTCATGGGGCATCAAGCTTGTTTTGAGAAAAACGTGCTTTACTTGCAATTTAATGGAAATATGTAGAGTCTTATACCTTAGACTTTTTATTTATTACTATTATCACTTTGTATTATTTTTCTGATAGCTTGAAATTAAATATTGAATGATAACGAGTCACGTCATAGCTGATCAGCCTAACTCCGGGTCTAAAACTCTTAAAATGTTGATTTTTCCAGATGTCAATTGGAGAAATTACTGGGAAACTTACTTTTGGAAACTGAAAGGAGGGGCGAGACTGTTGAGCTCAAGGAATCAGTAGAACTAAAAATGGATTTTTAAGGTCAATTTGCCCTCAATTGGACAAGATAAACTATTACAAGTTATTCTCTTTTACAGTGTTTACAGTGAGGGTATTACTGACATTTATTTAGGAAGTCATTTAGTTACCTCGAAGTTACTAAAAACTAAATTTTCCTTAAAACTCCTCACTACAAAAAAACAGGTTAATGGTGTTTGTGAGGACAACCTGGAGCAGAGCCTACCGGAAAGAAATTGAGGGACCATCTTGGATTCAATGTTCTTCATAGACCATCTTCATCAGACGCCTCCAGGGGAAGGACAGGCACTTACCTTAGAACTTCAACCAGAGGGGAGCCACGTGGCTCAAACCCATGCACGTTATGTTCACCATTTTGTTCCAAGGATACCTCCACTTGGAGCCGCACGCTGAACTGAAGCATGACCTGCTGCACCATACAGTGTTGGCCCTACCCATGTATTCAGCAGTGGCACAGTGAAAACATTCATCACATTGTAGAAGCACAACAGCCAACGTCATCGTTGAAGTCGTGACTAAGTTAAGTGCATCTAATCCTTGCTTAGCCTCTAATTATTCAGGACATGTAGACTACATAAAGGTTACAGTTCAGGCTATTGCAAAACTGAAGACAAGCCTGCAGCAGCCCATAAGTCCTGAAGTAGCCTTGGCAGTGGCCTAGACTCAGCTAACATTACACATTACTAATTACTACACTTACTAGAATATTAACATTGAACTTACATGAAATTTAAATCACATAAAATCCTATTCGCATTATGCACACAGTTGTATGCATCCATCGTACGCACACAGTTGTCTACATCCATCCTCTGAGAAATCTCATTCTTTTTTCAATGCATGGCAAACTGTATATTTCAATAAAATAATTTATATTCCCATTTATATACGTATTAATACCAACCATTATGACTTATAGTAATACTAACACACTTTATTTCTCTTCCCTTTCCCCTATACCTCACTTGTGAGGTGAACCATTACCAGTCATCAGCCATCTTTGTGCCTGGCCCTCATCACACCGAAGTCCCATCCCCCTGAGTGCCATTGCCATCATCATCCCTATGATTGCCCTACCATCGCCTGCTGTGGTTCCCTGCCAGGATCCCTGGGCCACACATCCTAGCGACCCATTACCCTCCAAAATTACTAATGGATTACTGATGGACTATTTATTCCCTATACTGGACTGCTTGAACCTTCTGATACTACAAATGACTTTACTCTACTTAACTGACCCTAGGCAGATGGGTTGGGCCCTTGAGTCGTGGATCTGTCTGAGGTTTCTTCCTATATATATCTCCAATTCTAGGGAGTATTTCCTTGCCCCTGTTGCTCATGGGCTCTCTTTGAAGGTTTGACGCTCTGTGAAGCTCCTTGAGACATGTGTAATGTTTTGGCGCTCTATAAATAAAATTGAATTGAATTGAATTGAATTGAATAAAACAGCAGACCATACCGAATTGGAGTGGTGCTATTTAGGTACATTCAGTGCAGTATCTATGTGTTGCATCTCAATGATTATCGGTGTATAAATGCTGATCCACTTACTGTCCTTAGCTGTACCACCAGCCTACTTCCCGTCTACAGCCCAGGCTGGATTTGACCGGCTGCAGGAAAAGGTCTTCCTATTGTATTGCCTCCCACAGCCACATTCACACCAGAATCCAGGGACTGACGACTGTCTTCAGTTCAACACCTACATGGAAGAAATAAATTATGTGGTCACATGACAAACCTGACGGCTTGGCAACTGGTAATGACAAGAACATGTATAAACTTCACAACATCAGTGCATGTGGTTATCTAGTACTAAATCCAGGCGTGAGCTCAACATTATTGGAGAGGAGCTGGGAGTGAGGACCTGGACTCCTTCTAGTGTGAAAGGGACAAGGTGGATTCCCCATGTACACCGGGCACTGAGTGTGTTCCTTCATGCAGGAAAAGGAGGGAGCCTGTAAACTGACAGTGGTCAGTATACAGCTGTTCTGCACCACATGAAACACCTTGCCTCATCAGCAGACAGTGCTGAAATTAAAGGTCAGGCAAAGAAGGTGAGTTTTTCCAAAATTCTAGCACACATTTCTTATGATGGTGTTGTTATACAGTATATTATGGTCACTACCACTAAACAATGGCCTTTTTTAAATGCCCCTGTTTAGGTTATGAGGGAAATGCAGGAGGTTAACTTCTGTGCATTTAGCCATTTCCTGGCTGATGTGTTTAATGAACTGGCCTCACTCAGTTGCGTCCTTCAAAGGAATGACCTCATTCTACCCCAGGCCATCTCAGCAATCAGAAAGACAACAATGGTATTGCAGGCTATGGAGAAAGCACCTAAGAGAGGAGGCATGTTATGCCAGTTATTGGATTGTCTTCAAGAGCAAGAGGTCTCATTTCAGGTGTGTTAGGGATTCAGTAGGGTGAGTGTAGTGCTAATACAGCAGGTCAGCAGCTTGATTAGAATTAATGCCTGACTAGTATTTCTAATCATCTCACTTGACTTACATTTCTATAAGAATCATTGAATAATTGGATCATGTTCAATTTGTATGTTGTGTCAGCTACCAGGTTAGGGCTGGGCGATAATTCCATCTTGAATCGGGATCGCGATACATTTTTTATCGATTTCGATAATATGCGTGGGACACATTATTCGATATTACATTTGAAAAGTAGGCCTTGGCGCAACAACACCAGTATGAGAGTTTGACGGCTGCCGTATGCTGGAAGGACACACCCACGAGCAAGCAGCGTGGCTGCAACTAGAGTGCGACTGAGAAAGAGGAAGAAAGTGAAAGTAGTTAGCAAAATGAGCGAAACTGAAGACAGTGAAATTAGTGGCGAACGTGAAAGCGACATCACTACCTCACTCGAAGAGATTGTGGATAGAAATGGTCACACGACGTCAGTTGTGTGGACATGGTTTGGATATGCCAAAAGCGGCCAGGAGCAGGCGAAGCCAGTCTGCAAAATATGCCGGCAAGTAGTACCAGTCAGGACGGGAAACACAACAAATCTGTTCCATCACCTGAAACGGCACCACCCCAGTAATTACGCCGAGAGTGGGACACTTCGGGCTCAAGCTGGCACAACACCACAAACGCCGCCTGTTAGCAAACAACAATCCATTCAGTCCTGCTTTGCAGCCATTGCCGCATATGAAAAACACTCAAAGCGGAGCAAAACGATAACGAGCGCTGTCATGTATTGCCTCGCCAAAGATATGATGCCCCTGAACACATTGGAAAAAGCAGGCTTCAGGCATCTGATCAAAGTGTTAGACCCCAGGTACGAGCTCCCTGGTAGAAAATACTTTTCTAAGACGGCGCTACCACAGGTCTATGATGAATGCCGTCGTAAGGTGGAAATGCATTTGAATGATATAAAATACTTTGCCACCACCACCGATCTTTGGTCTAGCCGCACAACTGAGCCTTATATGAGTCTCACGATTCATTTCATTGACGAGGAGTGGGCTCTACAAAGCAAATGTTTACAGACAGCATACTTTCCAGAGGATCATACAGGGGAAATCATCAGCCAGGGGCTGGAGGATGCACTCAAATCATGGGGCTTTAGGGAGGACCGACAGACCTGCATCACAACAGACAACGGGGCAAACATGGTCAAGGCTGTTTCCCTCAAAGGCTGGTCCCGGCTGCAATGCTTTGGTCATCGCACCTGGCCATTGGTAAGTTCATGATAATATGTATTTTAAAAGTTCATGATGATATCAAAGGAAAGACTTAAGACAACATTACATTTTTAGCTCTAATAGGCTAATAGCTCAGTGTAATGATTCGTATTATACACTGTTGTCCATAAAGTTGGAATAAAATGTCTATTTTTACCTCTTCTCATGAAATGATAATGACAATGTGATATATTCTTGATAGTATCTCAAAACTGGTAACTGGGACTCAGTAGCCTATGTAATTATTGCTCCTGGTGATGTGTATAAATTGGAATAAAAATAGTAATCTGAAAACAAAATTATTTCAACGTTAATGGTAACAGTGTAGCCTACATTTTAGCCTATATGCCTCAATAAACCAATGTACAGGCTATCACTTTATAACAACTAGATAGGGGATAATTCGATTATTACTAACATTTTGCATCTAAGATGTATTTGAATTAAGAGTTTATTGTATCACTGTACTCAACTTAAATTGAGGAGAAATATTTGTATGTGTGTACTGTGTAGTCTAATTGATTTTCATATCAAGGATGTCATGACAATATTATGAATTATGATTTATGCTTACCTTTTTGTCATCTACAGAGTGAAGTGTGAAAGACAAGAGAATAGAGAGAGCCATGGGTGTGAGCAAAAAAGTGGTTAGTGCTTTCTCATACTCATGGAAAAAGAAAAAACAACTAGCAGCTGCACAAAAGGAGCTCAACCTACCTAATCACCGGTTGATAACAGAATCACCTACCAGGTGGGGTTCTCGCCATGCAATGATCGCACGATTACTGGAGCAGGAAAAGGCCGTTTCACAGGTTTTATCTGCTGATAGAAAAACAAGGCACCTGGCTCCCTCATGGCAAGACATTGAGGTCTTGGAGTCCGTACACAAGGCCCTTAATCCACTTGTTGAGTTCACTGATGCCCTCTCTGGTGAAACACATGTCAGTGTCTCTTGTGTGAAACCTGTCCTACAGCTGTTCAATACAGAAGTCCTGAAGCCAGAAGAGGATGAGACAGAGCTAACGAAGGCCATCAAAACTACCATCACCACATATTTGAATGGAAAGTATGATGATGCTGCCACTGATGACCTTCTCAACATGGCATCCCTTGTTGATCCTCGGTTCAAGACCCGCTATATCCAAGATGACAAGGTATAGGCTGTGAAATCCAGAGCTGTGGCACAGATTCTGGCTGACTGTCACACCACAGTCTACTCTCACACCTACAGCTACAGCTACTGCTACAGCTTCAGCTCCACCGGCCAAAATGCAGAAGACGACACTGGGCAGCTTTTTCAAGAAGTCCTACTCTGTTTCTACCTCTAGTCTAACAGATGAGCAGGATGTTGAGGCTGAACTGAACTGTTACCTGCTAGCTCCAGAAGCAGACGGTGAGACCAACCCCCTGGCATGGTGGAAAACCCACTGCGCAACATACCCCAGAGTGAGCGTCCTGGCAAAGCGGTATCTATGTATTCCTGCCACCAGCTCACCCTCGGAGCGTGTGTTTAGTACAAGTGGCAATATTGTGTCCTGCCATAGGGCAGCTTTAAAGCCAGATGTGGTGGACAGACTTGTCTTTCTTGCAAAAAACCTAGAATAGGTGAAATGATGTTCACTGGTGCACAAGATGTAAAATACAGTGGGTATAGTAAGTATTCATACCCATGCTAAAGTTGACTAAAAAGAGGAATATAAAATCATCTTTTGAGAATTGATTGTAATGCCTTAATTCAAAAAATGAGTAAAAATCAAACCGCTAAGGACACTAATTTTCTTTGTGATTGAAGAATGTATCGTAAATAGATAAATGTTCTTCCTTAAATACAGGTTGCATAAGTATTCAACCCCTATGTTAAATTCCCATAGGAGCAGGAGGATTTTTTATATGTTTTTATTTTTTAAAGGCCAGCTATTTCATGGATCCAGGATATTATGCATCCTGATAAAGTTCCCTTGGCCTTTGGAATTAAAATAGCCCCACATCATCACATACCCTTCACCATAGCTAGAGATTGGCATGGTGCTTTTTACAGTTAGCCAATTAGCCTGTTTGATGCTCATTGAGCTCAATGCAAATCAAACAGGCTAATAGGCTAACTGGAAAAAGCACCATGCCAATCTCTATCTATGGTGAAGGGTATGTGATGATGTGGGGCTATTTTAATTCCAAAGGCCAAGGGAACTTTATCAGGATGCATAATATCCTGGATCCATGAAATAGCTGGCCTTTAAAAATAAAAACATATAAAAAATCCTCCTGCTCCTATGGGAATTTAACATAGGGGTTGAATACTTATGCAACCTGTATTTAAGGAAGAACATTTATCTATTTACGATTAATTCTTCAATCACAAAGAAAATTAGTGTCCTTAGCGGTTTGATTTTTACTCATTTTTTGAATTAAGGCATTACAATCAATTCTCAAAAGATGATTTTATATTCCTCTTTTTAGTCAACTTTAGCATGGGTGTGAATACTTACTATACCCACTGTAACTGACTGGTTTACTATTGTGCAATATTGGCTCAGATTTCGTTCTACTTATAAAACATTTCTAGAGATCTAGCTTAATCGTTCAGGTAGTATTTGTGCCAGGGCCATGTTTACTCTTTTTGTTCTTGAGATGTTCACTGTCCAGCCAGAGCAATTTGATGTGATAGTTGTCACAGCTGTTATATACAATGTTTCAATAAGTAAAAGCTTGTATTATTGTGCAAAGGAAGATGACTCAACTACAAATTATGTGCACAACCTTTTATTTTTCCATTTTTCAAAACCTCAAACAAATCTCTGGGAGGGAAACCAGTATAATAGTATTATAGTGATTTAGTTTTTACATTTATTTTGCCTTTGTTCAGCACTTTATTGTGTCAGAGGTCTGACCCACATGTTTACTTAGTTTGGTTTTATGCTGCCTCGATACACATTTGAGATTATCATTATTTAATATATATATTTTTTAAGTTGTTTGAATAAGTTGTTTAGAAAATCAAAAAATTTGAAATATTGTGAAAAGTCACTTACTAGTTTGCACTTGTTTGAAAGAATATAAAACTCTATATGAGCGAAAGCATTTTGTGCTCATTATTGGAAGGAATATTATTTAATTTGTATGTTATTAAACTTTATTATAAAGTTTCAGTGAATCTCTTGTTTCTTCAAGCTTCAGGGTGTCCCTCACACTGGCAGCATCTGCAAAAACTACATATCGTGATAAGAATCGAGATCGATCAATATGGAAAAACATATCGTGATAACATTTTTTTCCATATCGCCCAGCCCTATACCAGGTGCTTTACAATTCCCTTGTGATGGACAGCTAGGTCTGTCTGTCTGTCCGTCTATCCGATGTCATGTTGCTCACCATTAAGTTAGAACTCTACAACACCACTGTGTAAAACAAGTTATTATTTTGTTCCTTTTTCTTCATTATTATTTTTTGAAGGGTGTGCCACTCTCAGGGGATGTTACAGGAATGCAGCACGGGCTACAAAAGAACATCACCACAGCTATCACCACCACTGTGGAAGCCCTCAACTACAGATTTGGAAATCTCAATGATTCCTTGGAGGACTATAGTGCTGTGAATTGCTTCAAAATCTTCCACCATGACACTTGGCCTGAAACAGCACTGAACTGGATGATTATGGCAATGATCAATTGGAGGCCCTAATGGAGCATTTCAGTCATGTCCTTACCAGGTACGTTGATGTATAATATGATTAGGTTGATGGGTTACCAAGTTCTGAAACAGATGAGTAACAAGCCTATGCTTTTCTCTCTCTAGCGCTGGATGCCAGGATGCTGGCAGGACGCTTGGATGCTGTGCCTGGGGAGTGGCAGAATATGAAGACCCTGGTCAGCCACACTTTCAAGGACAAGTCCTACAGCAGCTTGTGGCAAACAGTTCTGGCCAAAGAGCCATACAGAACTGACTACAAGGTAACGAGCAGTGAAAACATAGATGTAAGGTTGTACTTTAATTGTAATGACTTGACTAATGACTAGTATATAGCCTAGTTTTTTTTATCAGTTAGAATGAATCCCTCTTAAATTACTCCATCACTTTCACAGAATCTGCTGCACCTTGTGGAGATCCTGCTGGTTCTCCCTATCTCTGCGGCGCAGTGTGAGCGAGGCTTCTCTGCACAAAAGCGCATTAAGAATTCGCTGAGAAGCTGTCTTAATGTTGATAGGACAGAGGACCTCATTCGTATTGTGTCAGAGGGCCCTTCTGTTGAGTTATTTGATCCGACAGTCTGTGCAGAGAACTGGCTGTCAGATGGAAAGAGGTCCCGAAGACCAAACTACAAATCCTGGCCGGCCGATTTCGAAATGATTTTTGTTTAAAGTGCATCAATTAAATGAAATTCAGTTCCATTTTAAAGCAAAAAAGTAACACTACACTGTAATAAACGTTCAAAACAAAAATGTACTTGTGCCCCCATTTTTTTTCTGTGCTCCTAAAATTTTTAACTTAGGGGCACGTGTGCTCCTGAAAAAAAAAGTTAGTGTAGAGCCCTGCTCGTCAGACACAAACTATATTGATGCGATTACTAAAAATATTATAAAACCAAAACCACAAAACCAAATGGTTGACGATAAATGTGAGTGATATCATTTTCAATGACATCTTTTCCTCCAGGGTTGCTTCAGTTTGCCTGTATGATCAAGCATAGGGCCGACATGAAATAGCAGCCGAGGTTAGCAACCAGAACAGACCTGGCTATGGCTCAACTGCTTCAGTATAGCTGCTTTCAAAGTACAAACAGGGTGATCTGACTTAGGCATTCAAAAGATCGCAAAACTCCATTCCCTGCTTATTTCTAAATGTCTATATGCAAAGATAAGAATTAAACACCTTTAAGTGCACTTCCTTCCCTCCCTCCATGGAACAAGTATCTATCTTTTGCCTCTTCAAATTAGAAACAGAAAAGTAAAAGTTATAGAACTTCCTGATTCCTACACATATTGTTTTCTTAACAAACAAAAAAACCCAGTCCTTCCCAGGGCAATGTTCATTACACACAAGGTGAAATATTCCAAGCCATTTTTATTTTAGATCATGAGGATTAAAGCTTACAGCTCATGAAAATAAAAACAGTAATCTAAACATATTAGAGGTAAAGAGGTAGGACTATTCTGAACCAAGAGCCAGAGGCTCTGCTGAGGTCCCGCATTAATGTTGAACACTAGAAAGGCATCACGCTTAGGGATGGGTATTGTTAGGATTTTATCAAAACAAATACTGCTTATTGATGTCAGTTCTCATCAATACTTCTCTCCATATAAATAAAGGAGGGCTACACTTATCTAAAAGTGAGGATAAAAGGACAAAAACGAGGACACCTTTAATGTACTTGTATTTCTTGCTATGGACGGACGGATACTTTTATCAGGATTACCACTTTAAGTCAAATGTTGAAATCCATGACTTTTCCCTGACAAAAATCCTGTATTTCTATGACCATTTGTGAAATTATACATCTTATACA